>NW_025777724.1:0-58433 GCF_021130785.1 Homalodisca vitripennis | reverse complement strand
TTTCCTACATAACGTACCGTACGAAGAGGAAACTTCTGAACAAACTAAATTGGTGTAAATATCTCCATGAAAGTATCTCCAGATTCTAACCTCGAAAAATGCAGTGATCCTGAGTCGAGTGTAGTTAATCCTCTCATATGGTATTAGCTATTGTTGATTTTCTCTGTTTGTATCAGAAAGTCAACGTGTGGTAGTTAATTTGTTCATGACTTTCTTTTACGCTAAGATCTAACCCACACTACAAGGTCGTGAAGAGGTAATAGTCTGTGTTTCCTAACCAACACTGTTACAAGTATAACGGTCTCTTTAATCAGTAGAACTCGTTAGTAGCGTAGAAATGTTCTGTTGTTATAATACATACATATTGCAGAAACTACAAAAGCAGTTTCATCTAGTCGAACTAAATAAGGTAGACAGTTTGAGCAAACTAATATCGAACTTCAGTCTAAGACACCGTTACCGTATCTTATATAACAAAAAACTTTAGTTACAGTAATTAAGTGATTACTGGGAAACCCATTACACTAGTAGTTAGAGAGTTTCTTAGTTTTATATTCTTTTACTATCAGAGTTAGACTACGTAGTTTATTCCTCAAGCGTGGTTCACGTTAATGAATTGTTACACAGGGTATTCAGTAAAAGTGTTCCAATAATTTGGGAATAAAACGTAGGCCTTTTATTTACATGGAATCTGATAAGGAACCGCTCTCATATTTTTTTCGAAGCGTCAATGATTGAGATGTCTATGAGTCGAGCTCTTTTCTTTCAGGCAAAGAGGACAGTTTGTCAAGGCAGCACAACTCTGATTGGATAAATCTAAGTGGTGGGCTGTAGGAGCCACGCCCTCATCTGTCTTCTTTGCTGCACTCTCGTATACATAGGAGAGACAAAACGTATCTACAGGAGTGAGTGAACATATGAGATGGACGAAATAGCAAGATTCAGAAAAATAGGCTATAGTTGGACATGGTTTCAAGACTGATTTAGCTTGTTTTTTCGTAATTAATCTTTAATATTTACGCCTGTACCTTAACTGTAGTATTGGGTAAAGCTGCGGCTCTCCAACCGAGAGGTCACAGTTTCGATAAATATTTGTAAGTGGGTTTGGACATTTTACACTTTGTAAATGTTCCAATGGTGTAGAAAGAACCTACTTCAAAAAAATAAATTAGGAGTTGCTGCTAGGCATTTATTGTTAGTTAATGGCTACAAATGTATATCGCAAAAATATTTGTGAAACATTCTTTTGAACATATCAGCACCTAAATGAACAGTGCTAGAGGTGATTTATTAATTTATTGTTATTATTTGTTTAAACAGCTTAAAATATATCATTTATTTATTTTTAGTCATGTGTTAGTGTCAAGTGAAAATAGAATATGGTTAAGGAATGTTGTACTAATTTTAGGAAACATAACATTGGATAATACAATAAATTGACTTATTTTTTTGAGATTTATAATAAGATAATGTGAAATATTAAAGACAGTAGGTAAAAAATGTCAGCAATAAATTCCGAGTCATTTGCAGTAAACTGAAGTTAGTTGAGAATAGATAATCATTAAATTAATCCCGAGTAATTCGTTTATTAGCCATGTATATTATTAAAGAACTCATTTTAACTAACTCAAGTCTTTCCATTTCATCTCCCAGATTTTAATTGTGTTCAAGGATTAACTCTTCCAGCTTTGGAACGAGTAGCTTACAGAGAGTTATTGAACGAGAAGACAGTTATTAAAACTCTCTGTCCATACCATTTTTCAGATTTAGGAGTTCATTTCAATACCTTCTTTGTACCTCGCTTGCAATGGTCTTTGCTTTAGATTCACTTTTGGAACTATATTTCTAACATTGATACAAGTTCCACTCAAAGCAGGACTTAAATCTCAGTTCAAACCCAAACCACAATCATCGACTTCGCACAACCAGAAGATCAGAGACAGCGGAAGTTCAAATTGTGCAGCAATTTTATACTTGTGGTCACTGTTCTCTGTCTCTGTAAGTAATCATTGTCTCCGCCAACTCGCTTTTTCTTGGTTCCTTCATATTTGAAAGAAAGATATTTCACATTTAGCACGTATTTTAAATAAAACTATACACTTACACATACCGTAACAAAGAATTAAAGAACAATTTCGCGAATAGGAGTAAATGTTAAAAATTACCACAATATAACTTAAGTATGAGTAATGAAAGAAACGCACCAGTCGTCGATTTGGAATTTATTAATACAATATATAATTAAAAGCATTTCCTTAATAATTGTCATGTGAAAAGGGGATAAGAGGAAATCATACTTAAATAGTATTTATAACGTAATCGTATAATAAAATTGGTGAAAACGGAACAAAATCTTCTACCAACTTTGAAACGTAAAATATCTATATGCCATAATTATAACCATTTAACAATACAAGTATATACATTCAATTCAATAAATTTTTTTATTTGTGTAATACATATTTAAATGCATCTCATTGTCAAATTCAAATTTTAAAAACAAAATACATCATCTGACATATACTACATAGTTAGGCCATAACACTGAATTTTGATTGTGGTGACAATATATTATAAATTTCTTAGTATCGTATATATTTAGTTCTATCAGCACTGATTTTAACTTCCGTTTAAATTTTTTATCATCTAAATGTTTTATTTCTTCGGGTAACAAGTTATATATCTTTTTATCCAATTATTAAGTTGATTTAATGTTTGTTTGAAAATGACATTGCCCAATTCCTAAGTCCACGTGTTGTATTACGACATTACTTCTAGGTCATGACAAAAATAGGTTAAGAAAGAAAATAATTAATTTTAATTGACAGTAAAACCCCCAAAATGGATAAAAATATGTAATATTTCATCTTTAATATTTTATATGCACTCTTGCCGATTCCCTTCATTATCATATTATCATTGTGATTCCACCAATACGGGTTACGACACAGTAGGCTATATATGTGTATGTTAGAAAAGTAAAGTAATCCTACTTACAAATTAAACTTTATTATTACCATTTTGTTTATTATGCGTTACGTTAACAAATCTAACAGTTCTATAAATACAAATCAAATACAGTACAAGTTGAAACTATTATATCTACTATAGGCAACACCAACGAAATGAACTTATGTAACCTCATGTCCCATTTTCATACAACTGTACAACTATGACATTTAAGGATTTATAATTTTGGATCGATTATATCGTATGCGAAATGGCAATAGTACATTTTATTGTTATTGTGGAGCGAGTAGATGGTAGGGGAAGTGACATTAGAAGGCACTGTTAATGTGGATAGTAGTTGAAGTGACAGTAGAAGGCACTGTTATTGTGGATGGTAGGTGAAGGGTGTCGGCTCGTTCTGCTACATTGAACATCTCACAACGGAACTTTATTCACTTGATTCTACTCGCCCTTTCACGGCTCGTATAATTACTCTATAAAAGTACCCTCGCTGTATTCACCGCATGATTCATGAACAGCTCTGAGACAATAAACCGCCTCTTTTGTTCTCTGATTACAATTCTCTGCTCTTGTTATATGTTGCGAGAATAACGAATATAACGTTCAATGTTTGGGACGAAATAAAAATGATTATATTATTTTAAATGTGCAATATGTCCACAATAATAATTAATTATACATTTGTATTAACGCACGGGACTTTGCGAACAGCAATAAAGATTACTCTTATGAATTAAAATGTATACATAGAATAATCCTTTTCCACATTTAAAATTAATTTCTGGACTTTTCCAATTTTTCTTCAAAATTTTTAACTTATGCATCATTTATGTGTCATTTTAGTTGAATTATGTATTGTACTAGGAACTAGGCTTCAGTAGTTTTACTGAAAGCTTTACAAAGTTTTACTTTACTGTTCATAATACTTTCTACTTTGCTACCTGAGTTCATGTTATATTCTTATTAAATAAACGTGCATTTATCATAATGAATTATTTGAAAAACTATAATCAAGTAACTAATAAAATAGAACCTTTGAATTTAAATATACTTACCTAAGTGCTGGTTGTCCAGCTATATATTAAATTTATGCAATATACTACTTATTTATAGGTCCAACCGTTGGCTATCTTCCAATAAATTGGATCTGTTTATATAATACTAGCAGGTACCAGAACAAGTCGCACGCTATTTCCGGTCGTAACTGATAAATCGTTGCCATATTCCTTTCAAATGGCAATATAAAATAATCCACAAATAAGTCAAAATCACTTAAAGATATTTCAGCAAGAATTTTACATTGATTTTTAATGACCCTGGGACGATGAAGACGGAAAGTAAAATAGCTATTACAATTACCTGTGAAATCATTCTAATTCCATGATAGTTGATTGAATAGATCCAAAATGTTCAGTAACGACAATTTACGACCAGTGTGGAGGAATCCTAATGTCGATGTCCTTAGTTTTTGGTAATACATTATAGGTCTCTATGTAGAGTTCACCGTGTTTATGTGTTAAATAACACACACACACACACACACACACACACACACACACACACACACACTCACACCTGCGCCTGCTTCGGTCATTGTAATTTACTTCCAAGCATAGACATATCTGGTGCCACAATGTGTTTAAATTAAATCAGCTGTAAAATAACACAATGATGTATGTTATTTAAAATCTTTCAAAAAGATATTCATCAACCATCAGGATATTGCAAAGCGAGTAATAGATCATAAATTTCATAATAAAAACTACTCAGTTTATATTTTTGAACAGTTGTTATTTCAGCTAAAAACGCTCTAGTGCTTTTCAAAGTGTATTAGAATTTTTGAAGACGTAACTATGGAAACATCTCTGTCTTTTCAACTATCTGTGAATATTATATAAGGAAATTTTTTAACACATTTAACTCAAAAATCTCCCCGCAGGTCATGATATTATTACTGAATTATCCAAAGTGGTGTATGATACTCATTACTTAAAAATCGAAAATAACTTTGGATACCTGAAACTATATTAACATAAAACTCTACATAGGCATTGCCGTCTCACTGAGTTTGCCACAACTTCCTTAGTTCTGACAAACTTACTCATACACACTGAGGACTTTATCAACACAATACTCTTACTCGACACGCTCGTTACACTGAGTTTACTGCAACTATCTTTAATTATGATAAACTTCCTCGTATAACAGGCATAGCTTGCTGCCTTAGGTGTTTCAAACTTTAAGTTCCATTGTAAAAGTATTTGAACAAACTTTCTACGTGATGTGCAATCTGATTTAATTAGTTGATTAATTAATAGATTGACTAATCCAATTTTCCTCCTACTATGGAATATGAAAAATTTACTTAACAAGTTCATTCTGACTCTCCAGAATGAAACTAATAAACTTACGTACGAGTTGGTGTGAGATGTATCACGAGGTTCCTCAGTATGAACAGCAATGTAACTAAACTCTAACTCTTAGTTACCTAAATATAATACAGTTAAACAGTTATATTTACAAATTTGTGTATCACTCTGTCATACTCAACAAGTGTAAAATAGTTAACTAGCATCTCCTGAAATATTTTAATGTAATTTCATTACCTTGCACAGATATTATGTGATACCTCAATGGTGCTTTTAGAAAATGTTTCGTTCTGCAGCATATTGCATCAAACTCAATATCCGATACGAATAAGGATCCGAAAATTGCAATATCATCCATTGGCAATGACACACTTATCAACCTAAGCCACTGTCACTATTAAAAAAGAGAAATGCCTTTAGTGACCCTGGAGGAAATGTACTGGAGAGAATGTATACTGAAGATATAGCCAACGTGGGAGTGCCGATGATCGATCGGCCTACGAATAAGGATCCGAACATTGCAATATCATCCATTGGCCATGACACACTTATCAACCTAAGCCACTGTCACTATTAAAAAAGAGAAATGCCTTTAGCGACCCTGGAGGAAATGTACTGGAGAGAATGTATACTGAAGATATAGCCAACGTGGGAGTGCCGATGGTCGATCGGCCTAAGAAGTTGGATCCGAATTAACGATAGCGCGGATTTAAATCCTGTCTGTTACCGTTGCACCTATTATCAGTAATATCGACCTTGTAATGTATCGACGCTCCCACTTATTCTCTTTGATGAGATCCTCGCACAGACCAGTAGCCTATGAAGATGGCCAGAATAAGCTTAGTAGGGGGTTAGCCTGTTCTTTAATTACAAAAAAACGTAAAAATAATACAAACAAGAGTTAGCTATGAATAATATGAAGGAAACAGGGGTTTCCGAACGTTTGCCATCATTAAGTAATACACGAAATCAAGTTGTTCATTTTGATCTCTACCTAAAGTGCATGACTAATCTAACAGAGAACTACAATATAAGTTAAAATAAAAATCATACTAGCGCGTTGTGACATATATACGTCAATAAGCAAACGTGTAGTGTGTATACTGTATGAATACTATCTTTAAAGCACACACTTAATATAAAACAAACAAAATTATTGAAACCGAACTAAAAGGTATGATACTCACCGACCAAACACTGAAAAATGAACTGAGGCTGCCAACTGTCAATGATCTTTAGTGATCTATCTGAAGTGGTCTTTGATTATGGTTCATTATATATTGTAACTTCTCAAACAATACCACGACTCCACATTTGTTTATTAGAAATGTCTAATCTGTTTGATCTATCAGGCTTTCGTGTTTAGTTCATTTTTCTGAATAATTGGTAATCAAGGTGGCCGTTTTCGACCGATGGTTGACTGATCGTTTGGTCTGCTAATTAAATTGTTAAAGCCTCGATTAATTTCCTTTTAAAGAAATGAGGTTCCCGTCGTTGGCTTCATCCGATACCGTACAAAGATCTTCTGACCATCATGGTGTAATTTTAGTTTTTCTCTTAATCCCCTACGTATTTTATTTGTGTTTTATTATTGTCATGTTTAATTGTCTTTTTTTGTCTCGCCTATGTATTTCAACTAAATTTTGAACGGTAAGCACAGTTTTTGTAATTTTAAGTGTTTGTTTCATTTTTGCTTTACCAGAGATTTTCCAAAGATGGTAAAGATGTCTGAAGTAAACTCCTATATCTTAATATTTAACTATATTCATAGTTTATTTGTCTTAAACTAAGTACATAAAAAGCAAACCTGTTTTGTTCTAATTGCTATTTGCAATGTTTATTATGAATTCAATACAAATTACATATGTCATGTTCTTTTTATAATTTTCTTTCAAAATATTTTAAACAAAAAAATGGACGAAGATTTATATTTCCAGATAAAATATATTAAGGGTTATGACTACTTTCAAGACTATTTTCATATAGACAAAGTTATACACAAACAGAAACTTGGTCGTTCCATCTACCAAGGTGTCAATCAGTGACTTAGTACACAATCCAAGATGGATGTTTCAACTATGTAACAATTCCAACTAGAGAACAATCGACTTTGATCAGTATCAGGAGATCAGAGACAGGTAAAGTTCCAACAGTATCATAGTTCCAAAATCGAGGTCACTCGGCGACTATGTATAATATCTGGATGTTAGAGATACCAAAAGTTCCAGCTGTGTAACGGTTTATCTTTGCGGTCATTACTCGATCGATAGCTGCATATTAATTTAAATTTATAAGAGTAGGTTTTGAATTAGGTTACGCGTTTTGAAAACGTTTTGTTATAAATATATTTACAATATTAAGCTAGCCCGTAACATTTAAATGTTTAAACGACGACACGATTTTAAGATATAATAACAAACATGTTATTTATAAATTAAAATAAACATTACTTATATTAATTTTGTCTTTTGCTTTATTTATTTGTTAACTAGTTCTTTGCCCTTGCTTAACTAGCTATTGTTATAAATAAATAAACGTTTGATTTACAATTATTATTGAATTTATTTGTCACATACAGGGTTTCGTGAATTATACTGCCATGGGCACATAAAAATGATATCCAACATAGAAAAGGTTGTGGTACATGTTAGATTTGAATTTAGAAAAAATAGGTTAGAATTTTAAAAGATTTTGAATCATAAATTGGGTAGATCTTACTTGAGTTCAAGTCCAGTTTTAATTTGTGTGTTCCATTGACATTTATTCATCTTCCAATCATCTTTGTCGGTTTAGTTTGGATTTAGTACTGGCAATGTTGATACTTGAAGATTTGAGAGTGTTGGTTGCCATCCGATATAACAAGTGGTCATCCTCTAGTAAATGTCTATTCTGTTCTTTTAAAAAAATTGAGATTCACCAATTTAACACAAATAATAAAATTTATTACTGTATTTAATAACTCAAATTTTGATTAACTTTGATGAAAAAGGTTCTTCTCAGTCTCATATTAAGCCATCAATCAAAAGAATAAAATTCCATTGTTGTAAAATCACCAGCTGATCTAAATTCATTTTATAACTCCAGGTGTTGTAAACTTACTTTGCATAGCAATCTCCTTGATATTAAGATTTAATGTATTCTGTGGTATTTGGTCTAAAGAAATTACTTTATTTTATCTGATGATTCAATTTTACAATAGTTTATGTATTTATATCTTATATGTATGATAATTTGTTTTATGTTAATTTTAACTCTATAATATGTTGCTAGTTAATCTTAATTTTTAAAATCTATTGACTTATATACGTTTATTGTAAGTTATCAAAATTGTATGGCTGTATGTTCTTCTTCTTGTATGGATTCCTGTATGTGTGTGTACATATGTGGTATAAATTCCTTTATTTATTTATAAATCTTTTATAAACAAACATAAAAATAACATGAACTATTAACTTTTCAAAGCAAAACTGTAATACTTACGAAAAAGTTTTATTTATAGTTAAAGCAGTATTTTTTAAACGAAACACCAATACACGACCCGTAAAAAGTAATTTGTAATAAAGAATAATAATTATTATTGGTGTGTGTTTGATGAGTATATTTATTATTACAAACAAAACTTTTGTAAAGTTTGTAACCAATAGATTTAAAGATAATTTGTCAACTATTGTAAAACGTTTAGATAATTTTAATCCTTACACTAACAAAATTCAAAACATTCTTTTCATTTAATTATTATTTTAAACTATAATACCTTGAAAATCAAAATGAATCGCTAAATATGTCCGATGTAGACATATGTGTCCAAGTCCGAGTAAGAAAAACGGAGAGTTAATTAACAAAAGTTTCCTACAATATTGAACAATAATAGAAAATATTTATAATATTTAAGAAACGTTAATCTAAAGTTAACTGAATAAACATCTGTCGACAGTTTTAGATGAAGTTCACTAAAAAAGAAGAAGTTTGGTTTACACTCAAGTTTTAGTGAATATTGAATAATTATTCAATGCTTGATCAATAGTGTAATATAGATTGAAAATGATAAGTAACTATACAGTTTTTACTTCAATTTTTTATTCGACTCCACTAGTGAAGAATAAACCATAAAATGTATTGGAAATACAATTTAAACGCTGTAATAAAATCCACCTAAATAAACAAAGTTGTGAATGTTAGACCATCAAGTAAATCGAACCTGATTGGCTCCCTTGGCACTCTATATGATGTTATGACGTTTTTACTCAAGTTTCAAGAAAAATAATGGACTGCCATGCTTTTCCCTTACTGGTAGCAGAATATAAGCGACGGAAGTAGATGTTGTTTTACCATAGTTGCCTTTTTAAACTTACACACTCGTATGTCCATATTTTCTTGATCGAGGTAAACATTTTTAATAAATTATAGCACAAAATATATCGTAGACTGAAAAAAGAGGGTTTTATCTAAATTGGATTACAAACCTACATATTTCTTTATTTTTATTGGTTTAATAAAACACAAACTCAATTTTGATACCAATAGATACATTAGATATGGATTAATTTAAACGAGCGGGAACTGAAACTATGGAATTTTTATCCTAGACAGAAAGGAAATTAAGAACTAAAAGTAGACGGACGCATTTGATTGAAGTCGGTTTTTATGTGTATATATTTTCTTGACAGGAGTACAATCAAAACTCAATTATGCCACTGACAGTATCTAGTCAGAATGTGAATTTAAACACACGGAAGTTGAAAATTTTTGACTAAATTAAATTTACGAGACTCATACGTATATACTTTCAGAAAATAAATCCCGAAATAAAACAGTATCAATTTTTATTATTTTTTTAATCTACTTGATAAGTCTACTTCTTATTAAAAATGTAATCATAAATGCTTTCAATAAGAAGTCTACACCCTTCGATGTTAAGAGTTGCGTGCGAATTTACGGGTGTCTGCTAGTAACAGTAACTATACAAACGTTTTCTTTCATTGCTAATAACACAGCATTATTTTATATATTTTAAGAATTTTAAATATTTTATAGGACGTGTATTTAATAAATATTTTCTAAAATGTACAAAAATGGAAGGTTTCAAAATCATTTTATAGTCTTTTTTGGAGTTCATATCCGTCAAATTAGGTAACATCCTTTGAGGCCATGTAAAGTACAATTGTGAGATATGTTGCTTCCAGATAATTAACTTTGGCAAATAATATTTAATTTATTAGTACGATACTTTTTTATTAAAACCATATAGAAGTCAAATTGCAAAGATAACCTTTGAGTCCTTACTTCGTCTCTTTCATAAGATGTTTTAATTTAATTTATTTTTCATAAGTAAAAAAGTGCAACATCTCCTGCTACAAAAAATGTAGATTAGTTTAGATTTACATTTATCAATTAAGAATCAAGTTACTGAATAAAAGTCATTGTTGTTTCTGTTGAAAGGATTAAAGGATTTTGTTACTTCAGTGAAGGAATCACTTTCAGACGATTGAAATGTTGGCAGTGGATCCACAAACTTAGTTATGAGATTGAAGCTCGGACGAATTTCTCACAAACTTGAACTCGCTTTCTTGTATACTTTTCTCGGTCAATCATGTGCTTTCCAAATCTGGATAAATCACACGTTTCTATTTCCAAATGGAATTATAGATTTTCTTAATAGAAATAATGTTTTAGAACATTTAAAATACAAATGTTCCAAGTGGCATCTATATGGAAACTAAGCCACATGGAAACATATATTTGAACTCGGTTTTAATACAGAGTCCTAATATTTTTTAGTGTAGTTTTTATTTGCACCAAGTAATGGTTTGTATTGAATTTTGCTAACGAGTAAAAATATTTAAGATAGTAAACTCAATTTATAATTGAAAGAGGTAGCAAGATTTATGATAATGGAAAACTTAAGTTATAACTACAACAACACTGTTTGGACACAGCTCGAGATCAAGTTCTTTTCTCCGAATGCTCAAGACATTTTAATATTCAGCAAAGTATTATAATTTTGAAAGTTTTATTTTCAAAGATGTAGAGAGGAGTACAAGACCCTTTAAAAAAATCGATGCATTATCCTCCAATATTTTTATCATGACTAAATGTTATGAATGGCAACAAAATATACAGCAATTGAAAGTTCTGATATTTTTAAATTTTTATTAGAAATATATAGTTCTCTTCTAAATCTTTATGATATTTTTAAATATTACTAAAACGTTATGAAAATTATCTTAAAAAAAGATTAGGGTATAACGTTTTCCACATAAATTTTATAAAACGTTAAACTAAAATCTATGTATACTTTGAAGGGCTAATTTAAAATACTCCTAACGCCATTCTTATTTATATTGTTGTTTTGTTCACAGTAATTGTGCATTAGTGACTTTTCTTTATGATAAGTGCTCACGGTGTTAGTAGTCACTTTAGTATTAAGTTAAGAAACCCTTACAGCTCGGGTTAGAAAACACAAAAAACCTTATTTACCTAAAAAAAGAGTCAAATAGTGCTCATTTTAACTAAACGAAAGCTACAGCTTTTCAAATAAATAGACACATCAGAAATTGTATCAAGATTACGATGAAACCCAAATTGAGACTAACATATATATTATTGGTTTCAATAAAGAAGTACACTAATTAACTAAATTAGTGTTCTATTTACAATAGTACACATTCGATTTTACGTCATGCAGGAATATACAAACTTCTAAAATTTTGTAATATTAGTAATGAATATTATTCTTAAACTGTCAAAATGAAATATATGTATTTTTGGAATGTGGATAGCTTTAATAATCGTCGAACCTGTTATGAAGATTCTGAGTTATAGAGGAATTTGTCAAGAAATTTAAGATAGGTGATAGCTCAAATCATATAATTTATCGAGTAAGGAGAATAAGTAAACATATCCGTTGTAATTACCTTTTTGGAATAAAATTTATATCATCTAGATGTTTAAAGAATTGGATTTTGTGGAAAAAATAATTTCAGCATTACTTAGTAATGGCAATTTACAAGGGTGAGCGAACCCAAATAAGTTTGGAGGTAGAGCACACCCCTTTCCATATTAAATTTAGGAGCCGTTATACCTGTATAGATGATAAGGATTCTTTATTTTACTTATTTATAATATTAGTCATAAGTATTATGTTAGAAATCGAGTCGTTTTGTAAACAAGAAATGTCTAAGAAATACTATTAATAAAAGTCATTTTACTAAGTATTTATTTTAATTGCATTTATATAAGTGGTAATAGACTAATTAAATTTCAATTAAGATTCAAGAACCCTTCGCTTAGATATCTCACTTGTCAGGTGAGAAAACTACCATTATTTTATGTTTTCTCGTAAAATTAAGGTAAGTTATTCAAATGCTCCATAAGTTTGGTAATTTAAACATACATATTTAAAACATTAAAATATTTAATGTACAATTGTCACATCTTTTCTCATAAATATTTAATAGGGTAAGATGGGTTAAAAAACAGATATAATTAAGACTTTAAAATTGTTTAAAGTGATTAGAAGTCAAACTAGTTAAGGGACTAATGGATCTTCTTAATTCCAAAGAAAGAATCACTTTTAAACAATTGGTACTAGATCTCAAACTTCCTAATTAGATTTAAACTTCGAGTAAATTCTCACAAAACTTATACTCAGTATAATTATATGCTTTTCTTTGTTCTTTTTTTAATCTATCTGCGTGTCTTTCTTCCCTGAATAATGCATACAGTTTACAAGAATAATTTAAATAATGTATCAAGGTAGAACAAATATCGTATTTTATAAACTTTAAAAGTAGTTAATAAATAGGTTTATATTTTTTATTTTAAAGTTTTAAGTATGATGTTTTAAAGCCGAATTATACGGCATTGTATTGTAACCCCCAAAGTCTTTACTGACGGAATTATAGTTAATCAGATCGCTTATAATATTATCAGAACAATATAATATATACAGTAATAATAAGCGTACTTATTTTTGAATGCAATGATTTTTTATATAAAGGAATAACATTTTTTTTTATATCAATGTGAGAATATTAGTAGAGAAACGATGTGAAACATGATTTATAACTAAAAGAGTGAGTGGAATAAAGAATAAGTCATATTTAGTAAAATAAATTAAAACAGCCAATTCGTTTCTTAAATATATTCGTTAATATTTAAATATATTAAATATTCGTTTCCAGTAGGGAACAGAGTGAAATTTATGCTTCCATACCTGTCTACTGTTAATGCTTGTTCTTCAGTGAGTGGAATAAGAGAATATGTAGTGAAGTAGTTTTCTTTTTTCCATTCAACGTAGAGCTAGTTTACTTACTTTTTTGCCACTCTCTATTATGTACATCGTATTTTTATTCGTTAATATTTAAATATATTAAATATTCGTTTCTAGTAGGGAACAGAGTGAAATTTATGCTTCCATACCTGTCTATTGTTAATGCTTGTTCTTCAGTGAGTGGAATAAGAGAATATGTAGTGAAGTAGTATTCTTTTTCCATTCAACGTAGAGCTAGTTTACTTACTTTTTTGCCACTCTCTATTATGTACATCGTATTTTGGTTACCCTATTAAGTTTATATGTGTTGTAAAGATATGCCTGATGAAGTATGTCATTTTCTAAGTCACTAAATAACCAGATTTATGCCTGAATCTGTTAAATGGCTTCACATATTTACCATTGCTTGCAGTGGACAAAATAGAAATCTTACATTAACTAGATATCTAATGGGTTTAACATAACAGAGAGATGTAAAAACATGTTCCCGTACTATCCGATATGAAAGTATAGATTTTTGCATATAAATATATATGGGCGTCATAAGAAAATATAATATAATTTATATGCTTTCTCAGTACTATGAAATTACAGCCTTTGCTAGATAATATGGCCTTTATGACGAAATATTAATTTTAAACATTTGTAGGCATTATTTAAAAATATCAAGTACATCCCTACAAAATAATAAAATGAAAGATTTATCAGCAAATATAGACAAAATTAAAGTATACATCAGAATATAAAGGATACATGATTACATCAGTATTCATCTGCGGATTACAAGAACATGTTTTTAAGCTTTTAAACCAATAAAGTTGAGTGTTTTTTCTACAATAAAGCATATGGATCAACTGGCATATCCATATATGTTTGTATTATGAAATATATACCTCAACGATATATGTATCTCTGTGTCAATATGTTTCTATGGAGAAGTAAAAGTGTTTATTTGGGTTGTTCAAATATAAAAACTGCCAATACAATAAAGTTTAATTAAAAATTTTATATATATTATAATGGTTTTTATATATTTATTTAATGATGAAAATAAATATATAAAAAACACTTTTTCTCATCCTAGTCAACTAAGTTGGGTTTAAATTTTTAAATGGTATTTCCTTTTCCCACCTATTGAGATATTCTTTTTAATGAAACATGCTTCTTTCAATATATTTTCTACATATGATTATAACCAAAACAAATAGGCTAATAATTTTATATACCTACTATTGTTTTAAAACCAATTTATTAACATTTATTAGATTTTACATGAAAACATTATACAAATGAATTTTATATTGATTTATTCTTTGACATCATCAACATCGCTCTCTCCTCACCGATAGAGGGAATAACAAAATGTCATGAATGTCACAAGAATAACGTTGAGATACGAGAAGTATTAAGTTAAAGTTTGGTAATTGGATTTAAACTTTATTATTAATAAAGTTTATTCATTATCAATTAATTTATTATTTACTGGCTATTTGTTATTAATATTACGTTTACCTCACTATTACCCTATGCAGTATATATAATTATTCTAATCTGAAAGAAAAAAATTAGTGCCTATGTACTTACTTAAATATCCTACTGACTAGCACTTGATACAAATCAATGAAAGAGAAAACAAATGCTTGGAACTGAAAAAAGACAGTCTACAGCGGAGAGTTCTATGGATACTTAAAATCCAATGTTGAGACTAAAATTAAGAAAGTTGGGACGAAGGAACTCGAAAAGATAAAGTACACTAAGTAGACAGCACAATAGGATACAATGAACCTTTGACTCCACGGTCAATGTGAGCGTTCTCATTGAAAATTTGTTGAGCTCATTCTTTTGTTGCATGAGGGAAAAAACTTACGTCCAACTTATTGGGGTTTACAGATCTAGGTGAAGTAAAGAGTCACTTTCATTGTCTCATCAGGCACACAATTGAGTGCACTGCAATATTACATACACAATCCCAAAGCACGACGGATTAACAAACTAACTTATATATACATCACGTGGATATATTAGGAAGTGTTGATTCAACGAGAATAATGAGTTTAGCATCATATCACCTTCCTCTCAGCGCAGCGTCTGAAAACAGATGGTGGTAGAGACTTGACTCCTCAAATCTAAGGATTTTCGTTGTGAACAGATCCAAAAAAGTAGTATTTCAAGTATCTCTCACCTCGAAATGATGCAAGAAATTCGTTTTAATTACAATCGTTGCCGTTTTTTTTATTGTTCAACCAATTGTATCGAAGAGATTAGTGTTGGCATCAGGTACCTTATATCACAAGCAACATCCGAGCAACGATCCTAAAAGAAAACTACTAAAAACGCTTTCTTGAGAATGCGTAATGTAAGAGAATAATATTTTTTACGATTCCGCTATTTATATTCCTGTGTTCTGTATTATATCTCACTACACGTATAACAAAACACCGGAGCTGTGACAGCAGGAGGGTAGCAGGAAGTGTAAGTTATGCAGGAGATGCTCACACGGCATATGTCACAGCGGTGTCGAGGTTATGGCCCACCCTCACCTGAGTTCTGTATTATATCTCACTACACGTATAACAAAACACCGACGCTGTGACAGCAGGAGGGTAGTAGGGAGTGTAAGTTATGCAGGAGATGCTCACACACGGCATATGTCACAGTGGTGTCGAGGTTATGGCCCACCCTCACCTGAGTTCTGTATTATATCTCACTACACGTATAACAAAACACCGACGCTGTGACAAGCAGGAGGGTAGTAGGGAGTGTAAGTTATGCAGGAGATGCTCACACGGCATATGTCACTGCGGTGTCGTGGTTATGGTCGACCCTCACATGTGTTCTGTATGTTAATTTCCGAAGAAAACATCGCAAAGATTACTTTAATCGGCAGGTTAATCGCAGACACTTAGGTCAACTTGATATTTAGGCTTCTAACGCCTTTATATTACTCTTACATTTTAATTTGAGTAAAAAATTATATTATCTTCCATTTAAATGGTGCAAGAGTAAATATTATGAGGTTCAAAAATAATTTTCTGGTTTTAGCACGTATACATTTAAGTACATCATCCTAATTGAGAATGTGCTCTGTATTGTAACTAACTGTAATAAACTGTAACTTGTAATAAACTGACTTATCGATTTGGAGTTCCGCATTTCAGATACATCTATGAAAAACGTGTGTAATTACGTGCATGAAGGCAGCGATGTGACAGTTGTAAAATCAAATGAAGTGGAAACAGATTTCAAATTGGACGCAATTGATAGTGATGAATCTGCATTGCAAAATGTCGACAGCTCATAAACCCTTTCCTGTTGCTTTTATTATACATCCATCTATACGTTTGGCTAATGGCGAGTGACTATACTTCACGTAACAAGAGCAAACAAGGGAGCTGAACGGAGGTAAATATGAAAAAAGTGGTACAGACTTTTCTAATTATAGCAAAATCTTTGAAACGTTTCCGTAGAGTTGAATAAAGAAAACAACGGTGAATTTATTTGTAGAAGAGAAGGAGCCAAAATAATGAGAAGTTAAGAAATTTATATATAAGACTTGGTGAATACTTCCAAGCACATCACAAGTACTGCAAAGAATCATCCTGAGCAAAGCTCTAACTTATTTCAAGTAATAAATTAATGGTCATGTGTTTTAGTCACAGGTTAGCTTATTGAAAGGGGAAGAGTATTTCGGACATTTACTGTCGTTATATGTTACGAAAAATATAAAACAACGTTTCGAGGATTGAAATCTATCTTCTTCGTCAGGTAGATAGATAGTTATAACATAAAAAGAAAGGGAAAGAGAGAAAGAAGTCTAACATACCCGAAAACGTGACTTGAATCCTGTTCGCTGACAACGCCTGGGTTTTTTTCCTATATGGACTGCAGCGGTTTCGGGTGTTTTATCCATTTTATTTCTCTCTTTTTTATGTAGATATTATCTTCCCACCTGACGAAGAGGATAAATTTCAATCCTTGAAACATCGGGTGTAAGACATACGTAATTATTAGTAAAATAAAATTCATAGAATCGATGTACAGATAGTTGCTGGAAAGGGAGTCTTGTATTATAATTCGAGACAAACATCCTCCGGATGTAAGTGGATACGCACATCCGCCCAGACACCGATGATGAACAAACAGGAAATACTTGTTTAAGCAGCGGAAATGCTTATCTGTAAAAACCGTGCGACGATGTAAGGGACAGCCATGCTGATATGAAAAATTGGTACTCACCAATTATGATGGAGAGATTTGGCATAGGCGTGGTCATGGAGAGCTGGCGGGAGAAAAAACATCAAAACTGAAGAACAAGGAAGAGAGGAGGAAGTCGAGGACGGGAATTCGAAAAGCGACGTTCGGGAGTGCCAGTGCTTGTGTTCGTGTGCGGGAAAAATATCTTTAGGCGTAATAAGTGTCAAGTGCAATAAAATGTAAGTAATTTTAGGATCTTAGTAATATATATATATTTAATATATAATAATAATAAATAATAATTTAATAATAAAAGTAATATTTAATAAAGACATAATAATTTTACCAGCAGATAAGGGCAACACAATAGTACTTCTAGATATCGATGATTATATTTTTGAAATTAATAAACAATTAAATGATACAAAATTTTACAAGCAAATCGATTACGACCCAACTGAACGTTTTAACAATGATATTAAGCAATTTCTCGCAGTTGAGGGACCAAAAGAAGATATAAGTCAAGAAACTTTAGCTCTCCTAACTCCTGATGTACCAAGAACCCCTGTTTTCTATATTTTGCCTAAAATTCATAAGGAAGCAAGGCCACCACCAGGGAGACCGATAGTTTCGGGTTATGGTTCTCCAACAGAAAGAATCTCCAGCTTTGTCGGC
This sequence comes from Homalodisca vitripennis, assembly GCF_021130785.1. Classification (NCBI taxonomy): domain Eukaryota; kingdom Metazoa; phylum Arthropoda; class Insecta; order Hemiptera; family Cicadellidae; genus Homalodisca; species Homalodisca vitripennis. The sequence continues at coordinate 39,953 of NW_025777724.1, read as the reverse complement.
GACATTTTGCAGCCAATGGTGAAAAATTTGAAGTCACACTTCAAGAACACCGATCACTTCATCGAAAGATTGAATGAAATGAAGCAACCTATTCCCAGCGATGCAATTATGGTTACCATTGATGTCCAGTCTCTATACACAAACATTCCTCACAGTTTGGGCGAAGAAGCAATTCATAGTTTTTTAACCACTAGACCTAAGCAAGCCAGTCCCAGCACAAAATTTATAATGACATTACTTAATTTTATTTTAATTATGAACAACTTTAAATTTCAAGGTAAAAATTACTTCCAAATTAATGGAAACAGCTATGGGCACCAGGATGGCACCTGCGTATGCTAATCTATTTATGGCAAAATTAGAAGAAGATTTTTTGAATTCTCAATCCTACAAACCTCTTGTATGGTTGAGATTCATTGACGATATTTTTATGATTTGGAATAATAGCTTTGAAAATTTAAAAGAATTTTTGGAAAATCTAAACAAATTCTCAATTTTGAAATTTACCTGGAAATTTTCTAAAGAAATCATAACATTCTTGGATGTAGATGTTTTTATTAAATCTGGATTTCTCAAAACAAAAATTCATATAGCTGCCATCCTGTACATGTCAAAAAATCAGTACCAAAGGGTTTGTCAGTTAGGGCCAAAAAATTATGTACTGATAGTGCAGATTTTCAAAATTATCTAGAAAAACTTGGAAATTTGTCAAAAGAAAATATCCTTCAAAATTTATAAATAATCAAATTAAACACTCTAATGTTCATAAAACCCAAAAGAATGATGACGTAAAATTTATAACAAAATATTTTCCTGGTTTATATAAAAACAAACAATATTCTAAGAACGGCACACAAAATTCTTGAATCTTCACCAATTACTAAAAACTTATTTTCAAAACCACCCAGGCTAGTGTTTCGTAGAAATACTAACCTGAAAAATCTTCTGGTACGGCCCAAATTGCCACCTACTGACATTCAAAATTCAGAAAAGAAGAAAAATTTTAAGTGTCAACCCTGTAAAGACAAACGATGTAATACTTGCAAAATTATAAAATCGTCCAATTTTTTCACCAGTAGTAATACAAAGAAAACTTACCCTATTAGAGGAGAAATTAATTGCAAAAGTAAAAATGTAATTTACAAATTAACATGTAAAAATTGTGCAATGGATTATGTTGGATTGACAACAAATCCATTGCACATAAGAATGAATAATCATCGTTGTTCGTCTAAAAAACAGGATGAAAAATTGGTTTCACAACACGCATTAGGCCACCAACAAAATTTTGAACAATGTTATGCACTGACAGGTATTTGCAAAGTACCCGAAGATAGAAACAAAATTGACTTAGAAAATTTAGAACAGGCACATCAGTTAATATTAAAATCAAAAGTACCCTTTGGTCTGAATAAAAGATGAAATGATCAATTGTTTTTATTATGTATTATTTTTTCTAAATTATTTTTCTAAATTCATTCTCTGTTCATGATATTATTTATTTCTCTTTGGTGTTAATCACATGTTCAAAAATTCTTTTTTTTTTATTTATGTCAGTTTTTATTTATTTATTTTTGTAAATTCTGTTGCTGTGTTGTTATTTTGTATTATACCTTATTATGCCTTTTTGAAAACGGCAAAAAGCCGAAATATTAAAGGAACTTTATATAAAGAAGTCTAATAATTGATATATATATATATATATCAGGGTTCATTAATCATTTACAATTTAAAGGTACCTGTACCTAATATAATGAAAAGAAATGTTCACAATTTCGAAAATGTAAATTTATGTAAATGTTTAGATATTTTAAAAGAAAGTTTTTCGCGTTAGTCCATGAACTTATATTTATTGAAAAAACTAAAAAATTACTAGTAAATGTTATAGTGAATTAAATTAAAATAAATTGTAATGAATAATTTAACATTAAACATGTCTTCAAATTATTAAGGTATTAAAATTTATGCTTAATATGTCTGTTGACGTTATCAATTGTTAATTAAAATTTTAATCAATTTAATGAGCTGTTTTAACAAATAAAATATGTGTTGGCTCATTTGAGGGTGTTTGTACTGCCAATCTAACCTATTATCAAATCCTCTCACAGCAACCCTTGCTTATAATATATTATAATATTTCACAACCTTAATCTAAACTAAACCAAACTTACAAGACCTTACAAGGGTCATAGATTTTGTAACATATAAAGATGGAAAATAGAGATATCCTATTATAATTTCAAACCATTCACCGTCAATAACAAACTGTAACCAAGAATAAGCGTATTATTTAAAACATGGTTTGTTGATCAGGTTTTCCCCGTTATCAATATATTAGGACCAAATTTGTAACCTTTGAGGATAACTAACGTCATAATTCACTTCTGTACAACTGACAAGCATAATGTAGTAGTTAGCTGCTGTATTCGTTTGGTTGCAGTTTTGCTTTACTAGGGTTATGGCTACTAATAAAATGTAACCAAGTAAAACCTTTGAACAGCCGCCATTTTGTACTGGATCAATCTTTTTGAGTGCGGTTTGCGGCATTAAACTCTGCTAGATGAGCCCTTTAAAATGATGTACATATTGACCTATGCTCCTATTTAAGATTTCCTTCTGACTCCTTGCGGGACGTTCCCATGATATTACAGAAAACTGATAGTTCGTTCAAAAAGTAGATTTTTAGGTGTAGTATTGATGTACCAAATCTTGATGATTTATCTGTTATCGTTCAGAAAATATTATACACGTGCAAGACATTATGTACACCCTGTATATAAGTGGCTGCTCAAAAATATTTATTATTTTGTCTACCAGATGACTTTCCTGTTTGAAGTATTAAGCAAGCAATAAAAACAATCAGAAAATATTTTCCACATGACTTTTTGTATAGTAAGACATGACATACAGCGAGATTTAACGAAACATACCAATGAATAAGCAAACCTTAGTAATAAGGGCAAAAGTTTGGATTTTCTATTGCGATTTGTACTTCTAGCATAGTTTAGGCTCTCCAGCTAGTGTAATATATACGATACACACTTGAGTAGCACTAACAGCCTTTAGATAAGGATAGGAATTCCATGTAATAGTACCGTGCCTGACTGTACGTGGAATCATCAACCAACGGTGGGTCCAAGGGCGGAGGCAACTCACTAGCCAACTTATTTCGAAATTACTTAATGCAAAATAATATATTATTTTGCAGGTATACCTCCCTCCAACGACAATATCAGAGCAAACCAGAAAAAATTTAATTGAAAACTTAGTCTATGTGTATTTGTTTTTTACATCTCACATAATTGACTGTTTTCTAGAAACGCCTTCACCTCCAGATAATCCATTTTTTTTGTACTGAGTATTTTTTTACTTTTTTATTTGTTCGATATGTTGGTCTCTAAACCGTATTTATCAGGTTCACAAATGTTTAGCAAGGATGTTTTTAAGTCGTTTACTCATCTTATCTTTTTTTACAAGCGGGCTGTGTTAAACTGTTGTATGTCCACATCATGTGTTAGTCAAGTCAGACGAGTCTGTGGTGTCAATGTTCGCAGACTGTGACAGCGTAGTGGTCAGTCACGTCAGTAGTCAGTACCCTGGAACTGACCTCGGTTTAAATATATGGTCGGTACAGCTTAGAAAATGTTCACTCACTGTTATTACGTAGTGTCTATTATCAATGTCGAAGTCTAGCTTGAGTCCTGATGTATCGCCAAGTTTTATCTGGTGCGACAACGCAATTAAGTCTGCCCTAATGTGCACAGATTTCCAAGTTTTAAAAGATTTTTTTTCAGCCATACTGCATAGGAACTATGTAATCGAATATCATATTAACATTGATTATACGTACAATAATGTTGTAATTGCATTTACAATAAAACTTAATATTAACATGGATGATTTGAAACCCCTTTAAAAGTGTATTGTTGAAAGCATCGGTTTAGCTGAAAGTGGTAATTAACTGTTCACATGGAATATTTATGTAGCTGTCAAGTTCAAGTTCCTCGTTAAGTGCACCTGCTACTCAGTCCTTACTTACGCCATCTGTGAATGTCTTACAATAATTGCTGATAGTAAAAACGTATAAATTAAATACTTTCTTTTATATAGAAACGATTTTCAAATATTTGTGAGGTGGGTGCAGCTAATAACCTTTGTAAGTTGGACAAATGGACTAATTACATAAATAAATAAATAAATATGAAGAATAAACAAAGATTTGTAAAAGAGATTTGAAATGGTAACAGTATTTTTGTAAAAAATTATTAAACATATCATCATAAGTTGGGACTGGATTATGATCTACTTATGAATGTTTAATTCATTATTTGTAAATGTTTATATTAGGAAATGTATTTTGAATTATCACCTACATTATTTTTTATATTTAACCCATTTTGACAATTATCTAGGTTTGCTACGTAATTAACTGGGTCACTATTTTGGGTCGAGAATTTGTTTACCAATCAGAAGACATATTGTTAGAAAATATAACAGGCAGTCTCGTCCCAAAGTGTGGGGCATGATATTTGTTCAGTACTGTAACGTCATCTCGCCAGGGTGGCGTCCGCGCTGTTGTACGAGGCTGTGACGTCATTCACCATAATAGTGTCTGCACTTTTACGTGGCGTGTCGTTATATCGCCATGATAGGGTCTGCTCTGTTGCATGGCTGTGACGTCATTTCGCCACGGTAGAGTGTGCGCTGTTGCGAGTATATAACGTCATCTCGCTATGTTGGGGTCTTCGCTGGCGCGATTCGTTGTCTCCATAGATGACCTTTGTAAATTTCTTTTCTGTTTGTCGAAGATAATTTTTCAAGCACCTTCCAAAATAATTTAACTGGCTTCAGATAACTCACCAGTAAGAAGACTCACCATATTTGTATTTAACAAACCAGAACAAGATCCCTTTAGGGGAACAAGATCCCCTCTATCCCTTAAGGGATCACACTAGAGCCAGACTCACAAGACACTACTAGAATTTTATAGTTATGTAGTCGGTAATCGACTCCCCGACTTTCAGGTTCTCGATTTTCTTAACCTTATTGTAATTGTTTTTATATTTTTAATTTAGTCTTTATAGAAATAATTTTGGGAATGCAATTGAACTTAACGAACAATTAATTTAGGATCAATGCTTGGTCGTAAATTAACACAAGAATAAATAATAATAATAAAAGAATAAATTCTTGATTGCTTTTACAACAATATTTTTTGTTTTATTATTACTAAACCCTTGGAATTTTATAATAGTTAATAATATAGTATCATTATAAAAAATGAACAAAATAAAGTTTAGTTTATAATAGAAATAGGACCTACAAAAGAATTATGTTCTAATAGATTTAATGCCTAAATAAAAAATTGTTAATATAAATTAACGTTCAATTTAAAATTTTGGTATATTCAATAAATTCATGAACATCATAAAACACATTATTAGTTGCAACTGATTTTAATTTAGTTCTCAACAATCGAAAGTTTGGTTCATTTTTAATATTTTCTTGCAAAACATGAAAACGAAATACTCTAGTATAATAGGTACAGTCTACGCTGGTGAGGCATAACATGTCCATTACATCTAGTATTATGTGGATGGACATCCCAGTCTGTTGTCAGCGTAGATTTATAGCTAGAAAACAGAATCATTTAATATATACTAAGAAATCAGAGTTAGAATTCTGAATTTTTTATTTGAATACATCCTAACGTTTGTTTTACATTACTTGAGATATAGTTCAACAAATAATGTGTTTAATGTTAATTGATGCTTTGATCATTTTCATTCAGAGCTAAAAATTACTAATAGTTCCAATTTCTTCTTTTTAATAATCCATTAATATTTTAAGCTAAATTACACACTGTTTTAAAATGGTCTAAATATTTTATACCCCTACACCATCATATGACGGACCTTAAAACACTCAATTATCCCTATAACTTACCTGATTACTTGAACGATGGTGACACAAGAGTGATCTATCACAGATTACAATATTGGCAGCTACGTCACTAGTCTTGGTGAAGTGGCACAATTGGATTCCTAATTTAATTAATGGTTACCTCTAAATAATGGTCTGTAGTTGTAGTTATACAAATTGCCCACATGCCGTAGATCGCCCACATTACACTTTATTATTTAACTTTTTTCTAAATTTACATTTTCAAATTATATCGGTGCATCTTAGTATTTAAAATAATGTGGAAAACATTTTAAAATTTATTTGCGAAACAGCGACTATATTATTGTTTAAATAAGATTGGAACATTCTTAATGTTTTAGGCGTTACTAATTCACTACAATATTCTGTACTCATAAAGTAAATTATTTCTTTAATAAATTATTGGCTTTAATAAATCACTCGAGAGGCTGGAAAATTTCCATTTCTGTATGTCTGTCTGTCATTCTGTACGCACAATATCTCGAAAACCTGATCTATAAACTTGAACGTTTGCATGAATCCTAATTTATATACAGACAACAATGTCTTCGATGATGGTGCATATTACTCCATAAGAGTTGAGGAAGAGAGATAGGGAATATTTTTACATTGACCTTACAGGTAACCATGATGGCAACGATAAAATGACAGAATAAATACATTTGTAAGTAAACTGAGTACAGTAATTTGAGATCTTGAGTTGAAATATTGCTATTCATAAAGTATAAAGAACAATCATAGAATGGGAAGTCAGTCAATTTCAAAAGTTGGTGACAAGATTTGATTTCCTTCCTAGGAAACCGGAACTTTTGCATGCAATTTCATTTCTAAATAGACAAGAATGAGATCTATGATAGAGCGTATCTAGCTATGGAATTGAACTGAGCGTCATTTAAGCCTTTTACTCAGTAGGCTGATACAATTTCTCTTTTGTCTGCAGGAGGGATACAAGCATTTATTATCTTTATGATTTCTTAATTGTTAGCGTAACTCCAAGATAAAATTTGTTGCAGATTTGGAATTTTGCATGTGGCCTCAGCAGCGCTTGTTTCATGACACGTGGTTTAGGTACTCCTATCTTGTCGTACATATCAATGATTGGAACCACCAATGAAATGCAGTACTCTCTCTACTGCTTTACTGCTCTTCTTTAGTTTTTAAGGCTAACAGACCAACAGACAAATGTGCGCGGTGTACCTGAAATTACCATTACTAACAATCGATTCCTCTAGAGTAAACTTCCTTAACGATAAACTTGTGCTTAGGCTATTAAATGCAGATAGATTCTCAACTCCTGGGCTATACCTCCAGACATGGCTGTACCCACCACTATCGAGTTTAGATCGAAGTATTATCTTCTCGGACAAAACTTCTATATATATATATATATATATATATATATATATATATAAAATCAGCGGTCAGGATAACGTGGGGTAACACTAAAGACTAAATAGACAACTAGGGACAAAAACAAAAACGCTTAGGAGATTATAAAACCTTCTTATAGTCTATGTGTAGTACAAAAAGTGTACCGATTGGTAATAATACTCTGTTTCCCTATTTTCAGACGGATTACATTTACAATAATAAATATTAAATATTACTTAATCCTTTCTAATATTATTTTTTTCTGATGTAGGTACGTAGGAAATGCGATTGTTTTAGAGAATTTTCTAATTTTATTTCTTTTTACGCAATCAAGAATATAACTTGTTGATTTAATTCTACAGATGTTAAATTACAGTCTTTCATACTATTTAAAAAGGATTATTTTGTTAAAGAGTTTATAAAAGTCACGTTGTGTTGAGCCAAGTCAGTCTATTCAAGCAGGTAAGTATTACAACATTTTAGAAAAAGAGATCGTGCTACACTAATATTTTTTCTTATAGTTTATAATTGAAATATATATAATGCTCGCTTCTGGCTAAATGTCTTATTAATACACCATAATCGGTCTTATAATCTCTTGCCATTTACCAGGGAGCTTTGCAGCGATAATGAGACTTTGGATTAATGATGCAGATTATTTCTTGGAGCCGGAAATCCATTGCAGGCATGCACTAATTAACTAATTTATCAGCAAGTCAGCAATGAGTGAAAGTCATTTTTCTAAACGCATACTTTAGTGACAAACCAACGCAAGCATAAAAATGAAAGACGATGTTCTTCTTAGGGGATTAGTACTGTTTTAAGTATTAATAGTATAACTGAATATATACGTTATATTTACAAATGTAGTATAACCAAGAGAGGCGTATTTCATTAATATTTTAATACTAACAGTCGAACTTAGATCATGAGAACAGTAATTTAGAATAATAGCTTAGTTTGATAATTCAAACTTTTGTCTTGGTTATTGAATGTAATAAAATATACATGATTCGAAATCTTCGATAAATTCATCTTTTATTGGTTCTCAAAGAATTGCCCAAGTTGCAATGTACAGGTTTTCTATATACTAGTAATATCAAGCTACCAACCTTAAAAGCCGATGAAAACAACACTAATTCTATACGAAGTAGTGGTAAATAGGATTATTAGATCATTTACTTTATTATATTACATTACACACTAAAAGTAGAATGATACATAGTATCTGGGCCGCGAAGTGGCCCAGATCCCCTGACCGAGCAGCTGGATAAGGAGCGAGCCCTACGGGCTTAAGCCAAATTTAGGCCTAGCCTGACGTAATGTGATAAAGAATCCTAGGTTAGAATCATAAAGAGTAGAGGAGGTTTTTTAGTGGGTAAACCCGTTTTTAGGGGAGTTCCTCACTACAGGCTGGCCACCTGCGTGCGTAATTGCATTTTTCCTGCCTCAACCTCAAAAAAAGAAAAAAAGAATGATACATAATTTTTCTTTTATTTCATTTATTAATTACTCTTTTGTTGTGTTTTTCTTTATGAGATAGCTATTTTTACCCAAAAATATACGGAGGTAGATTATGGGGATTTTGTACTAAATAGCATATTTATTAATTTGTGAAGTACCCATGTAGAAAATTTTATTTCCATTGGAGTAGGAGATTATTTACATATAAAGTCAATTTAGGATATTAGACCGTTTTAATAATATTTAACAGATAACAATTTTGCTTTTGCCAGATCGTTTTTCTTTTAATTCACTTTACTTTTATATATCTCATCAAGTACTTTCCAGCATTGTTATATTTGGGGTGGAAAAGTAAACACGAGTCCAATGAGGGACCACTACGAAGTTGTAGGCAATGTTTCTGCACGGAAGTAGATACATGCAACAACTCTGTATTTGTAGCTCATCAAGTTTTCTAATAAATAAATATGAAAGATAAATAATCTTTTATAAGAAATTAATATAATTTTGTAGAAATCTTATTTTATCTAAATATTTTTACAATCTTGTAATTATAAACTTAACAAACATTTTATAATAAGTTTATTTGTAGTGCGTTTTACTAATAAGTCATATGATTATATAAACTTTAAAAATACTAATAATTCAAAGAAACCCTAACAATTTTGTAGATATTTCCGGGATATTTATGAAAGCATTCTTCCCGTACAATAAGCATAGGTTCACTCTTAGTCATACAACTTTTTACGTAGATAACACTGTAAATACGTAGATAAAATCAAAATTAATACACTGAGACTATATTTCAGAGAGAGCCAAAAGACGTTCTGAAAACATAAAGGAAAGTTTGTTGTTAAACCCAACAAGCAGCTTCAAGTTTAGTTCCCTAACTTGCAACTTGAGAAAACTTAACTAGAAGGCTTCACACATTTAGTAATACAGTGAGGTTTCCAGTTTCATGTCTGTGTGTTAATGTAAATACTTATTTATTAAATGCTTTAAGTAAATTCTAAACAATAAACAATACATCAGCTGGATAATACTAGTAGGAACAGCTGACTATACATAAAAGAGTACATGGAACCTTTTCACATTGAATCTTGTTCCATATAGATACTGCAAGAGTGATAAATTTCCGAATGAGTAAGATGTAGTTTTTTTCATGCAGATTAATGACTTTAAACTATGAGATGGGACCTTGATATTTTGGTAATTCGGTACTGGCTCAAGATAAATCAATATATGCTAGTGCACTTTGAAGCAGAGTTCAAATGGAGCCTTGTCATACTAATAAATAATTTTCAGATTTTTAGATGCAACCTTGTCATTCTAGGTCAACGCATCGTCTTTAAATTTATCTTTGCAGAATTTACAGATGTTACTAAACCAAGTGTAAGCAAATATCAACCAGCTTTTCCCGCTAAATATGGACGATTTTACTTCTCTGAGGCAGTAAACAACGACGCAGGTGTCACTGTAACAGAACTGTTTATGTTTTCAATATATTGTCAGCCGTCACCTCTGTTGTGTCGCTATTCACATATGGATATCAAACAATTCAGCAACGTATGTTTGTTTAAACGTGTTTACAGTCTGGTTTTTGTTAACATTTACAATTTTTCTTTATATTTTTTGCGAAAGAAAATATACAACACTGCATAATTTAATAAAGCTAAGTCTAAAAATATACAATTGATCGAATTTACAGTCGTATTTACAAGATGGAGGCTGAGCAGAGCAGACGTCTATACCGCTCTCTCAACTATACTCAGTTTACCAATATTTGTAGTCAAGATGTGTACATTGGTTTTGTTGGTTAAAGTTAGTAAGAGGCTATCAGTGGATCTTAAGAATGGAGTGTGATATTTTGAGTGAAGTTGTGATTAGGAACAACTTTGATCTATATGAACCTAACCTTAATATGGCGACCTGCAGAACATGTACCAAGAGAATTTAAGTGTAGTAAATGTTCAGTTGTGTCTCATGCAAAATTTTAAGGCCTTAATAAAGCTGGTATTGAATTTTTTACTAACGAAAATATGCCTTGGAGAGGAGCGAAGGCGTAGCCTACGATTTGGGGCTAATGTTACTAAAGCAAATCTCCTAATTGCTTATGCAACGAGAGTAAAAGTGCAACTGATTGTAAGGACATATTGGAAGATGAGTATATTAAATATTAGTGCATAGAAAACTAAGTTGGAAAAAATATGTTGCCAATTTAAAAAAAATCAATAGTATAAGAGTTTTATATTTCTTAAGAAATATGTGTGATAAGGCTACTTTAAAAATATTTATTTTTCCTTAGTTCAAAGTGAACTTAATTACGGCATAACTAGTTAGCGAATAACATATCTAATAAATCTTTAATCTTTATTTACTATACAAAAGAAATGTGTTTGAATTGTTTGTAAAACGCTTTATAATACACCTTATTTACCTCTTTTACAGCGGCTTCATATAGTTCATCTTATAACAATGTTTGTTTTCAAGGTTATGCAATTATCTTATATGTAGAACTATAAATTGTAGTTATATAGTTCAATATAACTGTAAGGTAGGAAGTAGGGAAAGTAGAAACTGTGCTGAAATTGTAGGTTATAAACAGAAATTACGAAGCTCAGATGATTATCCCGTCCCAAAGCTCAATATAACTTATTTGACAAAAACATTTTGGTATCTATTACCTAAGTTTATTTAAATATGATACCTCCAAGTTAAGGAATGTTAATAGTGTACAAGTGTTTAGAAAATATATATTAAAGATTGTTTATAAGCATAGAAAAATTAGCGCAAGTTTCTTTTCTTTTATGCGTTAACGCTGAAATGTAAATCTGGGTTAATGTATCCTGGCAAATTCGATTAAGTTAGTTTCTAGGTTAAGTTTTAAATACTAGCTTACCTTGATACAGTATTCCAAATACGCAAAACTTTACACTCTCACCAACACAACTATATGCCATATGAATGACATACATCACAATTAACACAGTTCAAATTAAACAATTTAACACACACTCACGCACACACACACACACACACACACACACACACACACAAACCGAAGAACAAGCACGCAGTGAAGACTTTTTACGGTCGGTTTTTATTCGTTTGTATTGTTGTTCCTCAATTTATTAATCTAGGTCAGCGACCTCCCCTCCCTGCCCCGCCTAAGCTTATCTGTCAGCTGTTCGGTCTGCTGGCGCTGCAAACTGTAACCATAGCTCAATGTATCAATGTCTTTATTATTTTTTTATCTTTATAATATTGTATTTTATTAGCATTATTTACTGACATGTTAGTATACTTTAAATGTGCACCCATTACTCAGATTGGTTTTTAATGTATTAGTTTAAAATTTCACATCTATTTAAGTTTAGGACGGTTACTAATTTCATTTTAATATTATTCTGCCAGCCGTTAAAATTAGCTTGGATTTTTTCCTCCAATCAGGATAGACCTTGAATTTACTATACATTATATTTATTGTTGGATATTTACAGTGAAGGTACTTCTTGATTTTAATTTTATGTACAGAGTGGTATTTCAGGTTTATTTGACATTGTCAAAGTATGTAACATATTAGAGGAATAATGAAAAAAAGATTGTATATATTTTATTTTATTTTATAAGAATCAAAATAAAATTACGTTCAGTAAAAACATTAAACGTCAAATTGTGGACATTTATTTAAAATTTTCTACTGAATACCATGTTGGTAGATTTAGATTTGTACGTCATCAGCTTGATTCATTTTGATTCAGAATTCAATTAAATTTTAAGTAGGCTGTTAAAATCATTATATTAGGAAATTTTATTTAGCTTTAAAGCGACACGTGTTTTATAGGCGTATTGAAAAAGAAGTATGCATTTCTTCTTTAAATTAATTTCCGTAAAGCAACATTAGAATGGGTCCAAGAATTGAGCCCAGTGGAACCCCAGATTAGGGACAGTCTCTGTCCAAAAAGTGAACTAATCCTGTCTTAAGATCGTAAGTGATGAGGATGGATAAGTTACAAGGTAAATTTTGTTAGTTTCTATACTATTTCGAGACTAGGTCCGTAGGCAGATTAAGGGCAGAACCGTTGATTTAGATGTTTGCACATTATTGAAAAATGTAGTAATTTGTACCTTTCTTCTGTCTCCTGGTTTTCCTTTACTCCTCGTGAAATACAGTTATTGCTTCAGACAGTTATAATGTGCCAGCACCCAGACTTGCACAGGCCGTGGCCTCTAGGCCAAGCTCTCAGCTTCTGTGTGGGGTGGAGGAACACGACGTGTCTAACTTATACTCGAGTCTTACCTATACTTTTAAATACTAATAATGATTTGAAAACTAATTACAAAGTATAATAGTGAAAATAATTGTGAACAGAAAACGCAGCTGCACTATAAACTAAACCACTTATGTAACCTTACATGGTTCTCTTATCACTCCATCCTGTTATTAGGAGAGGAATTACAATCTGGAGGAGGCTCACTGATTTTCTACTATAGAAGAAAGTAACTAATGTAATTTTAAACACATTTTACACATTTCGTAGACGAAATTAATCCCCACGTGGACATTGACTTAGAGGCTTGTGAGTGGTGACGAGTCTATTAATTGTCTGTGTGCACTTATTTTATTATAAAAATTATCGTCAAAAATAAATTATATTCCTGTTGTAATGTAAAAACTGTATTTTAAAATCTTAAAACTAAAAAAAACTGTAGTTCACTGCACACTGATTACATAAACTTATGTCACAAACTATGTATAATTTCTAGCGTTAAAATATTTTATTAAAACAGTCTCAGATACTAATTAATATGGTATTAAGTTTATTCCAATCACTTAAAAAATACTAAACAACAGTTATAGATATCAAATAGCTGTGTTAAAACTACAAGAATACTATAACTTAGACGTAGTACGCTAACTTAGTGGTACCCTATAAACATGCTGTGAGAACATCGATAGAATGAAGACTCTTTAGATAGAAACAATTATTCACAGTGTTTTTGAAAGTAGGATCAGTAGTCCATAGTTGCCATCGTGGACTCACTGTAGTGGCGTGACGTCACTCACCCTCGTTAAACTTTCGCATGGACCCACTGTCCTACGATCCTACAGTAGGGAGCTGCACAGTCGTACTGTCACCAGACAAGCAGATATTCAATTCTCTTAGGACAGAGGAAGTAAATTTCTCTTGTAACACGGCTGATAAGCTAGAAAACTTTAACTCATGTTACGAGTATAATTAATTAAATATAAGATTAAATCCATTTTAAAGCGTTTTAATTTTGGCTTAGCGCCTTTTTCACCGTGGCCCAACGCAGTGCCAGTCGCAGAGATCTTGGATCGCCCAAGATCAAATCAAAGTATACATTACATTATAATTAGGTGTAACAACTCAAAGAACGTTAATATTTAATTAAGAGTGATACAAGTCAATTACTAAATTCTAACACAAAAATCCAATCTTCATTTAACGTAGCTATGGTGAGAAGTGCCCAGGACACCTTCCTCGTGCAAACTAAACATTTCCTATCTTATTTTTATTTAATTACATAGCTCTATTACAAATTTTCATGATTTATATTAATCAGTATTTTATGAAAATCTGTAAACTAGATAATATTTGTTGTGTGATATTTATTTTAGAATCGAAGGATCCACTATCCATTTAACAGCAATACTTTACAGGTAGAAACTAAATTATTAGGGATCGTTATGGAAGTATTACGAAAAATTTTAACTTTAAAGTCTATATTATTGTTGGCGGTAGTACAATATGCTGAATATTCCAAAGGAGTAGTGGAGAGGACCTGATAGCAAACTTACAGCAATAATTACTCTACAATTCTCCCACAAACTCTAGAGTTATAAGAGCCAATCCTAGACTTCTACGAATCCCTCACCTTGTCAACTCCAGAGTTGCGGCAAAAAGCCTACAAGTCTCGAGATCGACTTCAATTCACTGTCGCAAACTCTTTCACTGTCGAGCAGCTCTCTACTTAGATTTATTGAGAAAGTGTAGTGAAATACCGGTAAATGAAAGAAGAAGAATGTATGTGAACAGTAGATTTAATTCGCGCTGTATAACATGTATATGTGGATAGTCTTGAAGAGTCAGTAAGAATAAAACGACATTTCCTATATTTTGGGATATTTTTGCTCTGGTTCTGCTACTCATTAATCCAAATCACAGCATTCCCATTGCAGGGGACTCGATTTCTGAAGATTTTATAGATTGTTTGGAGGGTTTTTCGTTAAAGCCAATGATTGCGAAGATTACTCGTGTGTCCAGACGAGGAGCTTACTGTCTAGAGAATGTTTTTACAAACATTCCTGGACATATAGTAAACCCTCATGCCTACAATTTCTTCCTGCTGGATCACGAAGGCCTAGTTCTAAAGTTTCCAGTATTTATCATTTAGTAATGAAAGTACATCTAAAATTTTCAGTAATATTTAGTCCAAGAAAAAGTTTATTTAAAAAAATGTATTGCTTACATATTCATGGAAAGATGGTTTTCTGCAAACACCAAGTGATAAGATGTTCTCTCATTCATGGATAATCTTTACCCATTTAATTAATACATTTCCATTTATTAGAGTCCGTTGAAAAACAAGTTCACGTGTAAAATAGTTGACCCCAGAAATTCTTCGCAGTAAAAACGAGAGTGATACCTATTGTTTTCTAGTTGACGGGCCCATAGAACTCAAGATTCAATCCAGTTATCTTCAGAAACAGTATAATAAACGCATCAATGACTCAAAGTAAAGAGTTGTTGAAGAAACTATGTCGCATATTATAAATCTAGTCAAAACAACATTGGATATTATTAACAACTACTGTAGATCTGGCCTGGTCTTTCGTCTTGACCCAGGAGTGTGTGAGTTGGAAGAGGATGGCCAAACAATTCGTGGCCCATTAAATATAGCCTCGGTCTTTAACAAAATGTTTATAAATTGATATCCCAGTTAATTACAATTCTTTATTCGTTTTTGAAATAACAGTGCCTGAGGAATTTTAACTTCATTAATAAACACCCAGTCACAGATTTCTCTAATGTCTCTTCTGTATTACAGAATATGTCAAAGATCTATCTTTTGTAACCCCGTAATTCAAGGGATATTTTCATCAGACTTTAAAATCTCCAAAGCAATTCCGATCCCTATAGGTAACTCTGTGTCCGACTCAAATTCTTACATACTTACATAATTGGTATCCGTAGTATTATTCTAGAATATTTTCATTCCTTTCTCAATAGTGGGCAGAGTTCAATGTGTTCAGCTATGTAATAAAAACAGAAATTATCGGTCCGATTTTTCTATTGTAAAAGCAGGAATTCCTCAAGACTTAATACTGAGTCCTCTCCTATTTCTTATTTTCATTATTAATTTATCTATTTTTCTGATATCTAACCTGAATAATATAGATATTCCCCTCCCCCTTTACGCTAATGATACAAGTACAATACAATACTAGTTAATTAGACAACCGCTGCTTTTGACTTGTCTTGAATCATGTACCTATAATAGAGTGATGTTTATAGGAAGATGTCAGCTGTCAGAACTGAATTAGTCACGTTGTAATGGATGATGCAGGTCTACTAGTTAGTTAGACAACCGCAGCGTTTGACTTGTCTTGAATCATGTATAATAGAGTGATGTCTATAGGATGATGAATGTCACCTTTCATAACTGAATTAGTCACGTTGTAATGGATGATGCACGTTTAATTGTTATTTAGACGACCGCTGCTTTTGACTTTTCTTGAATCATGTATAATAGAGTGATGTCTATAGAAAGAAGAATATTTCCTGTCCGATCTGTGGGTGACTGGTATTCTCACGTTATAATGGATGATCTAGGTTTTCTAGTTAATTAGATAACCGCTGCTTTGAATCATTTATATAGAGTGATATCGGTAAATTTGACAACAATAATAATCTTGGTATTAATAATAATTCAACATCTTCAGTGACTGTAAATCATTTGAAAAATATTTAAGTAAAATTTATATTGGAATAATAGCATAAGTACATATTAGTATATACTTCAGTAGTAATGCCATAGTAATAATCTAAGTTATTCGCTAATCTAGTACAGAACTAGGATTGATGAAACTAGTGTAATAGTTAATCAATTAAATAATATTTCAGTTATAAAAAGGGAGTACATTAAATGTGTTAAATTGTTCCTTTACTTACTTACGGTTTAACACGTGTTTTAGGTTAATGTACCACCGAAGTTATCAACAAAAATTACGCAAAAGTAACTAAAATTAAACCATAATTAACTAGAACTAAACTCATTTGTATTCATTTAGGGTAAATTGCAAGGTTTCAAATGAATATAATATGTCCTCATTAGAAGCAGAATATTTCGAAAGAACTCAATTACGTTCTTTATTTACATGTTTCCTAAGAATAGCTAACTTTTATAAGGAAAATGAGCTATTGCGATGACCTTCGAAGTAAATCCCAAGATCTATATTTGAGGAAGAAATTTGAACTATACGTTATACATTACATATTTAAACGATTGTAAGAAATATAATTTGTTCTGCATGCATTGCTGAATAATTTTTAATACATAACAGGAAAAATATATTGCTCAGAGTATATTATTTTGAAGATTTTATATAATGTGAAAAAGGAAAACTTTTGTGTTAATATTATTTTTAAAGTTCCATATTGTAAACAAAGGAAGATAAACCAATAAATGTTTGCACCATTTTGAATATAGTAATCGTTCTCCATCAATATCGTCCATTATTTTACTCTTTGAGTGCCAGAGGTATGTAAAAGAAAAGTTCACAGAAGTGAGAGGAAGCGTTGTCAGAATATTGCTAACACTTGCTGATATGTGTGTACTGGGAAATGTCAGGTTTATTTTTGCAAGCTTTTACAAGAAAATTGGTATAATTTTTAATTTAATGTGTTATATAGTTTATTCCATATCACTTTAATATGGTAAAATTATAAACTGAATAAATTAAAAGACAGATTGAGTAAGACGTTTTTGTTCTTGCAAATTTAAAAAGTTTATAATTAAAAGACACAACAGAACTATAAACGCATAACACATAAGTAATGCATAGTTTGATAGTACATGTGTTATAATAAATCTTAAAAGATGCATTGCAGAATGTCGAAAGCATATTTAGAAAACAATTCGAATCCACGTCAAACTCACCATTTACCCCTTTATCAGAACTGTAGGAGACATATTTGGTTGTATAATAAGAGATAGAAGTTTATATAAAAAATCCAGATAGTACGTACATTATGTAATAGGGCCAAAATGAAAAACATTAAATATTTTATATATATATATATATAAAATATTATAAATATATATATATATATATATATATATATATATATATATATATATATATATATATATATATATATATATATATATATATATATATATAGGGTGAGTCAGAAATATGGTAAAATATTTTAAGATGGGATTCTAGAGCTAAAAAACAAGAAAAAAGTGTTATATAAAAGGTAGGGTCCGGAAACGCTCCATTACTGAGTAATGGCTGGCGAAAGATTTTGATTTGTTTTCAGTTCACCTGGTGAAATTAAGTGATTCTGAATGGTTTTGTTCTTACTTTTTAACTCAAATAAGATTGATGTATAAATAAAATCACCTGAAAAACCAAATAAAACCACTCTAGAGGTTGTAGTGTGAACAGTTTTTGAGAAAAAGTATGAAATTTGTCAAAAATTTAATAACAAAAATACCGTCTTAAATTTTTCATGTCGAATAACATTGTTAAATGATCAATAAACAAATTATTTTTCCTAATACAGATTTTAGAGAATTTAATTCTGAAAACAACCATAATAAACAAAGTTAACTAAATGTGTAAAAAAGTTATGATATTGACTCCTCACGTATCACACTACACAGCAAACGTTTGCTGTTTTATAATAAGGAATGATTATCTGATTAGTAACAGCTGGTAATAATTAATTATTTAAACAACAACTGTTTAAACATGTTTAAATAATAAATACAGTAATCAGCTGGGCATTTATTATTAGATGACATATGTCACCTCATTGTTGAACAAAACAACAAACTGCAAAAGATAAAGACTTAACTGTGCTTGTGTTAAGTATTTTGACTAGTTATTTCCATCCATTTTATTAGTGATGTTGTGTTGTGTGTTTAATTTATTAAAAATGGAAGGTAATATTCATGTGTATTCAAACTCTGATTTAGCAGACATGCATTTTAATGTATGGTTTGGAACGCTGCAATAGTACTTCAGCAAGACGTCTGTCTAGCAAAAGAACTTTCCTAACCGCAGGTGTCAAAGCGCTAGATTTTTGCCACTATTCATCAACGCCTATTTGAAACAGGTTCAAGTCTTCGGAGCATAGTAATGCAGGCATCGCCCGATCATGTAAGACTGTTGAATTAGAAGAGTTGGTTCTTAATAAAATTTCTGATTATCATGAAAAGAGCACTAGAGAATTGTCACTACAGTTCAATGTCAGCCAATCTAGTATTCGGAGTACCAGTTACACCCATACCACTTCCAGCATGTCCAAGCAACTCCATGTTTCAGCAACTCTTTTGCCGCAAAGACTACGCTCCCCATGTTGTTTTTTTTATGGCTTCTGTTAAAATGTGCTGAACCAAACTTTTTGAACACAATTTTGTTTACCAATGAGGCTCACTTTACAAGAACAGCTATCATTAACTTCCATAACAACCACATTTGGACAGACAGAAATCCTCATGCTATCAAACCTAATCGCTCGCAACATCAGTTTTCAGTAAATGTTTGGGATGGAATCTTAGCAGATCATTTTCTCGTATTCGTGCTTCCTCCCAGGCTTAATGGCGTGGTGTACTTGAACTTTTTAAGAGACGAGCTACCTAACCTGCTTGATGATGTACCTCTGCATATGCGCCAAAACATGTGGTTTATGCATGACGGGGCACCTGCGCACTACTCTCTGGCTGTTCGTGGACACCTAAATGAGAGTTTCACAAATCAATCGATAGGCCGAGGTGGACCAGTTTCATGGCCAGCAAGATCACCGGACTTAAATCCTTTGGACTTTTTTACCTTTGGGGACATTTAAGAGCATTACTTTACTCTTCCCCAATAGATACCACTGAAGAACTCCGATTAAACATTTATAATGGTGTGACGTGTCTTTTCTCAACACAACCATTTACTTTTAAGAATGACACGTATCGCATACCCTAGATGAGCCCAATCAAGCGGGGATTCGATCCAGGGGTCTGAATTTTATTCTTATGGATTATGTATGTCAGTTGGGTTCAGATATATTGCTATCACCTAAGGTGGTGGTAACGTTCAAGCATTTAGTAAATCATCATTACCCAACTGGCATTGAAAAAATTAAGAATTTGAAATAAAATGACGTCGTTAAATAAGATATTTACTATCATCAATTAAAGAAAAGACAAAAGTGTAACTACCTAGATCTCTAATCTAAATCAAAGCTACCTCAAATCGCAACACACTATATGCTATGTAAAATAGTATGAGCAAAAGTAATATCAACACTAAGAACAATATATAATGTTTGGTCAGTATCGTATTTACAAATATTAAGTAAGAAAAGTGTAAGAGAAATAATAATAGACCCAGAGCAATAATCTATTTGTTAGGTCCGTATTGCACGAACATAGGTTAAGTAAGATCGTAAGTAAAGTAAAGAACCAATAACCAATTTAAAGGTTAGGTCCGTATTACACGAACATAGGTTAAGTAAGATAGCAAGTAAAGTAAAGAACCACTAATCCTAAATTTAAAGGTTAGGTCCGTATTACACGAACAAAGATTAAGTAAGATAGTAAGTAAAGTAAAGAAACAATAATACCAATAACCAATAACCAACTTAAATGTTAGGTCCGTATTGCTCGAACATAGATTAAGTAAGATAGTAAGTAAAGTAAAGAACCAATAATACCAATAAACAATTTAAAGGTTACGTCCGTATCACACGAACATAGGTTAAGTAAGATAGTAAGTAAAGTAAAGAACCAATAATACCAATAAACAATTTAAAGGTTAGGTCCGTATCGCACGAACATAGATTAAGTAAGATAGTAAGTAAAGTAAAGAACCAATAATACCAGTAAACAATTTAAAGGTTAGGTCCGTATCGCACGAACATAGATTAAGTAAGATAGTAAGTAAAGTAAAGAACCAATAATACCAATAAACAATTTAAAGGTTAGGTCCGTATCGCACGAACATAGATTAAGTAAGATAGTAAGTAAAGTAAAGAACCAATAATACCAGTAAACAATTTAAAGGTTAGGTCCGTATCGCACGAACATAGGTTAAGTAAGATATTTATTTATTTATTTATTTACGGCAATACATACACCATTTTACATAGAAATTGTACAACTGAAAACAACAAAGAAGAAGGCTGCTGCACAGAAAAGACATTAATAACAATCAAAAGAATGTGCAAGGACTAATAAATACAATTATGAATAACAGCTGTTATGACAACAATCATACTGTAGATAACAATAGTAAATAATAATAAAAAATAACAGATTATAAATAACAGTAATAAATAACAAATTATAAATAACAATAATAAATGGAATTATAAATAACAATAATAAGTAACGATAGTAAATAACAATTATAATAACAAGGATAGTAACAATTAATAAATAAGAATTGACGATTGATAATAGAATAAATTAACATGCATAATGCTTATTTACAGCTTAGTTAAATTAGTAGTATGAAAACATGTTGAGTTACTTTAGGATGAAAGCGAGTGCACACCGCTTGAAAGATTCTGTAGAAGGGCCAAAGAAGTCAAGATCAGCACAGGCATCATTACCAAGTCTCATTATGCGGGGTAGAGTACTGTAGTAGGTGTAGTTGGTCGGATGGAAATTCCTTGAGAAAAGCTGAGGGTGACGAGACTGACGAGGTACATGGAAGTTTATCATCTGAAGGATATTCGGAAAATCAATAAGGCTATTTAGTAGTCTGTAGAGGAACATGAGATCCAGTAGAGCCCTGCGAGCAGCCAAGGAAGGAAGGTGCAGCTGTTGTCCCATTTCCTCCAAGTTTGTCTCCAAGTAGCGATATCCCATCTTCACGCCAACCATCCGTAGAAAGCGTCTTTGTACAGCATCAAGACTAGAGCAGTGACCAACCTGATGTGGGGACCATACCGTAACGGAGTATTCTAGTATTGGCCGAACTAATGTGACGTAAAGTGTTCTTATGGCAGGAATAGCAAAGTGCTGGCGGCAGGTTCGGTTGATAAGTCCAAGAACACGATTAGCCCTGCTGCAAATGTCCGAGATATAGGCACTGGGGTCAAGGTTTGATGTCAGAAGTACTCCGAGGTCGCGAAATTCTATCCACTCTTCTGACGGCAGCTTCCTGGAGGTAGTAGTCAAATAGAAGAGTCTGTCTGGCTCTGGAAAAGGAGACGGAAACACACTTGGTTGGGTTCAAGTCCATTTCATTGATAACACACCATTGGTCCACACCGTCAAGATCCCTCTGCAATTCATTTTGTTGTTGAGCTGAGGAAATTTCTCTAAATATCTTCACGTCATCAGCAAACAAGAGAAAGTCCCCGCTGATGTATTCACCAATATCATTTATAAATAAGCTAAAGAGGAACGGCCCAAGGTGAGAACCCTGAGGAACGCCTGATGTTGCATGAATAGGCCGTGAGAGTGCTGATGCATAGCTCACCCGGAGAGTGCGATTCGAGAGGTAACTGTCAAACCAATGTAGAAGTGATCCAGCAACACCAAGAGCTTCCAGTTTCTTCAGCAGGTGGGGGTGACTGATTCTGTCGAACGCCTTAGCATAGTCCAGATAGAGACAGTCAACTTGATTACCATTGCTAAAAGCAGAAAGGATCCTGTTGACAAAGACTGTTAGGTTTGTAACTGTAGATCTTCCATGTCTAAACCCATGCTGTTCAGCAATTACAATATTCTTGAAAAGGAAGGACATTCTATCTAGCACTATGCTCTCAAACACCTTGGCTAAGGCTGGTTGGATGACTATAGGCCTATAGTTCTTAGTGTCAGTCACTTCACCAGACTTGTAAATAGGGACCAAGAATCCAGACTTAAGAATTGAAGGAAAGGTTCCAACCTTTAGCAGTGCGTTGAAGAAACACGCTAGGTGAGGTGCCAAAGGTTCACTGCAATATTTCAGGAGACTAGCTGATATATTATCTGGTCCGGGACTCTTACTTATGTCGAGATTCCTAAGCTTCTTCTCAACTTCAATAGCGGAGACGGTTAAGGTAGCAAGGCTGACATTAGTGCAGAAGGAGTAATTTGGGGCACCAGCAACTTTTGGCTTGAAGATGGAAGAAAAAACAATCAGCAAAGAGTTCACATATAGCTTGGGGGTCCGAAGCAGACCTGTCATCGAAATGAAGAATGCCCTGAGTGGAAAACGGCTGTTTTAGATTACGAATATGCTTCCAGAAGGTCTTAGGGTTTCTGACCAAGCTATTTTCAATCACTGCAATGTAGTTAGTGTGACATACCCTAGCAAGCCTTTTACATTCACTTCGGGCCTCTCTAAATTTATTGTAAACTATAAGACTATTCGAGGCTTTAAATCTTCTATGGAGAAAATTCTTCCCAATCACCAACTTTCTGAGTTCCTTGGAGAACCAGACGGGAAACGAGCTTTTACCCACTCTCTTCAGCGGACAGTGCATAAGAATGGTGTTCCTCAGACTGTGACAGAATCGAGTAAAGGACTCTTCGATATCAACATTGGGAGAAGTATCTGGATAAGGTTTGGTCCTGAATCCAGTTGTAGACCCTTTGTAGATTACATCTCCGTATGTCCGGGAGGAGAGTCTGTGGTTGCTTGCCATGTAGACGTCCATTCCACACTTCCAACGTCAAAGCAGGATGGGCTTCCTCCTGGTACACAAGAGGGTCATCAGTGGCCGAAACAGTCAGCTCTGAATCAGTTGAAAAGACTAGGTCCAGAAGTACTCCCCTTGTATTGGCGATCTTGTTAACCTGCTGCAACTGTAGGAAGTTGGCCATTTCAATTAAATACCGTGAGCCCGTTGATAAGTCATCAACGGAGATACCATCCCAGTCTATATTTGGCTGGTTCAGGTCACCTGCGATAATTACCAATGTTCCAGGACTGAGAGACGCGCATACTTCCTCCACAGCATCACAGAAGGAAGAGTAGATTTCATGAGAAGAGTTTGGAGGAATATAAACGGCGCCTATCATGACACTGAGATTAGGTAGCTTCGCTGATACAAAAACATGCTCAACATTATTCACTGATGAGTTAATCACGAATGAAGGGAGATCGTGATGCACTGCGACAAGTACAACCCCCTCCAGATTGCTTCTTGCTGGTTAAAGCGGACCTGTCCTTCCTAAATATGTTATAACTGTCGAGCTCTAGCTCAGGATTTGAGATATCATTGGATAAATTAGTTTCTGTTAGAATAATAATTTTATGCATGCAGACACTGACTGATTCCTTCAGCATATTTAACTTAGTCCTAATACCATTAACATTTTGATAATATAAACTAATGGGTGTATTGCCATTCACTCGTTTTTTCTCTGATTTTGGGTAATTACTGGGATGCCATTACGATACTTGATTGTAAGTCCTTTCTCGCCATTATTGGTGCGTCTATCAAGTTCTGAGCGCAGACTCTGCAAGTACTTTCGCTCCTGCAGGGTCCGGTCTCTCGAAATACTGATGTCGGCGAAGACTGGATCCAGTTTGCGTATTGCATCTTCATCAAAGAGTGTTGTAAATGACTGAGCTTCAGCATCATTGTTGAAAATGATCTTCATTGGACGGGGCTTCCTCATGTTAGGTTTACCAACTCTAATTACCTTGACACTCTTACTGCAGACTGGAGCAGCGGCTTGTATTAATTTGTCGACCACTTTCTTTATCGGATGCAATCCTGACTTTAACATCATGGCTTTTGCATTCAGGAATATTGTGTAGCAGAACATTTCGGGCCCTCTTTGCACGATCATTCATCTCCTCTATGATGGTCTCAGATCCGTATTTGGCGGTTAAATCCTCATAATTTTCCAGTTTTTTCTCGATAACGTCAAGACGGTCCTCAGTTGCCTTAATTCGAGGTTCAAGTTCCTCTAGTTTCGTGTTTATGGCAGTCAAATTATCGTTGATGGCACCTATTCCCTCTATAACAGCCTTGATTTCATCCCTTGTAGCCAGGCTCGACATTTTCTCTAACATTTCACCCAACTGAGATGACAAAACGGTTAGAGGATTATTATCATTCGCCAAACAGTCAGCACGATCGCAAACGAAAGATAGTAAGTAAAGTAAAGAAAAGAATACCAAGAATAATACGTTATAAGTAAATTTCGTGTGGCACAATATATAACAACGATACAGAATATTAATGAAAGGTTAATTATGATAAGTATCGTAATTGAAGTAATATATTACCAAAAGCAAGAAGTAATCGATACGTCCGTATCTCACGAACAAGTCAGCAGGAGTGAGGTTAAGATCGCAGCGCACAGTACGTCTTATCGTCGTGATAGGATGGTGTAGAATGACCTCTCCCTCCTCTGCTGGCCGGTCCGTCTGACGAGTTTGCGTTGGAGCGCATGCGCGACTTATCGTTCAGCCGCAACCCGTCAAGCGGGGAACATGTCGTGGCACGATAGCTGAGGCGAACTTGTTTTATCGCTCCCGTTAAGCATTGTTGACGGGAAAACTAATCCCACAATAAATCTTGAATGGACGACCCAAGATAATAAAAAAAAATACACTGTACATTTTAGTACCTCACAATGGAATAGAAACCATTAAGCAGACACCTGGAGTTTTTGAATGGGTCCGAAAACTTGATGAGAAGACGCCTGAACGCGTGCATTTTGAACAATGGAGTTCATTTAGAGCATCCTTTTTAATCTTCCGGTGAGACTAAAAGCAATTGTAGATGTTTATTGTATTTAGAAATAAAATTTTGAATTAAAAATGTTTATTTTTCACCAGCTGTTAACAATCAGATACTCATTCCTTATTATAAAACAGCAAACGTTTGCTGTGTAGTGTGATACGTGAGGAGTCAATATAATAACTTTTTTTACACATTTAGTTAACTTTGTTTATCATGGTTGTTTTCAGAATTAAATTCTCTACAATCTGTATTATGAAAAAAAATTTGTTTATTGGTCATTTAACAATGTTATTCGACATTTAACATTTAAGACGGTATTTTTGTTATTCGATTTTTGGCAAATTTCATACTTTTTTTCTCAAAAACTGTTCACACTACAACCTCTAGAGTGGTTTTATTTGATTTTTCAGGTGATTTTCTTAATACATCCATCTTATTTGAGTTAAAAAGTAAGAACAAACCTTTAAGAATCACTTAATTTCACCAGGTGAACCGAAAACAAAGCAAAATCTTTCGCCAGCCATTACTCAGTAATGGAGCGTTTCCAGACCTACCTTTATATAACATTTTTTTCTTATTTTTAGCTCTAGAATCACGTCTTAAAATATTTTACCATATTTCTGACTCACCCTGTATATATGAACTGGGAAATTGAAACTGTTCTTCGTGTGGTGGTAAATTGTTTTTCTTTAGTTTGTATTTTAAGATGTATTTACTTAATTAATCCTAAAATATGCACTGTAGAATATGTAAATATATATATATATATATATATATATATATATATATATATATATATTTAGTTTGATAAGAGTTAGTTTGATTTTCTACCCAATTACCAATGAACACTGCAATAATACATACCCTAAACATTACTAACTTTCTCTCATGCAAAATTAATATACGAATATTACTTCATTATATTACACTTTTATTATACTAAGTGCTCTCGCTAACATTACTATGGATTTACTATTTCTTCACTCTGGCCCTAAAATAGTTGCTGACTATGTTGGAACTAATCAGTCAAATATTATAGAATACTGCAGAGACATTTGTGGGTTACGTGGCACTTATAAAAAATGTATAACTCCCCAACTCAATAAACCCCCAAAACCTAGCTTTTTATTTTAAATTCCAAATGTTTTGAAATTGATAAGGACATCAATTGCAATATTTTCAGTGATCAGGATTGTTTATTGAGCAATTAAAAACAGATAAACCTTTGACGTACCTGATATTCAGTAGGAAATCGCGTGCAAAGCCGCGGGTTAACATATATGTGTGATGTATAGAAACTAACAAAGATAAACAAATCTCAATGGGGTTATTTTAACAAGCAATGAGTAACCGCGCACCTGACAACGCTTGGTTGGTTTAACATAACGATTTCAGTGTTTGAAATGTCAGCGGTGAACCCACGGCGAGTCCTCCCACACTTTTTTAGCTTTACATAGGAAGTTCAGGAGGCAACTTCTAGGTTTGCCATCAATACTAGTAGTGTACAACGATAAAGGGACGATTCTGCTGAAATTTTTCTATCCAGTGGCAAAGACCAGTTATTGGCTGAGTGTAAGCGAAGCCTATCACTCGTGGGGCTCGACACATTTCATTCCTGTCTATCTGTCTGTCCACATGATGTTTAGGAAACGATCTGACCCATAGGCTTAGAATTATGCATGTAGCTTTATTTCTGTTTGACGAACACTAATTTCGATTATGGTGAATAATTGTGAATTATTTTACATCTGTCTTAAGGAGAACCATGATGGTCACGGAAAAATAGCAGAATACATATATTTATAAGCATATTCAGTAACTCATAAGAGATTTTTACATATGATTTAATTCATAGATTTAAAGATAACATATTATCATATGAAACCTAATTATTGGAACACAACTAACATTAAGTTACAAGAACTTGGTGTGTAGGCTTTTATTATATGATCACTAATATGAAAACGAAACTTAATTAATATAGACTTTAATGTATCATATGGCAAGATGTATCAAAAAATATTTTCCCGAAGATTTAAAGTTTTAGCAAGAATCTTCATTTCTTCACATATAATAATGATTTCTACTAAGATTTTTTTGATGTGTAAACATGGAATTTGGTTGATCGTCATTAAACGATGTCACTTAGTAGGCAGACACAAATTCTCTCTTGCTTCCTATGGGATGTAAACATTTCTTTGCCGGAAGTCAGTCTCTCTGTCGATGAAAAGAGCTAGAGACTTGAAATGATATTTTAAACCTATGAGAAGCCTGTTAAACCACGTTTAGTGGCGTATTCCAACCTTGTTTAATAAATATGTCATCTCTATCTCCATTATCTCAATTAAATATGACAGTAATCTTATAAAATTTAATGGGATACCATTATCTTAAATGTTAGGCACTTTCCTATGTGTTAGAAAAAATGATGAACTTAGGATATATCCTTGTCCTTGGAAGGTACTCAAAAGTCCAGACTAGCTTAAGGTTTAATTTAAAAAGGGTTTGTTGCTTAAAAATGAATTAAATATACCATAAATGCAGAAAAAGCTAATTTTACAACTTCTGACCCGTGCCAAAAAATTCTATAAAGTTATACTATTCTTTAAATATCTCTAAAGATAATTTGGACGATCAAGCAGTGATTGAATGGCTAAAAATGTAGCGATACTACAAGAGTACATGCTACTTCTATATATTTAAGTATTTTATGTGTGATAAACCTTGTATGTAGCATAATTATTCATATATTATGGTGTAAGGGGGTCAAATCGTCACTATGGCCTCTGTTAAATCGCCGCCTCTTCTTTGATTGTTCCAGTTCTATTGAATACTACAAAAGTACGCATCCTACGTTGTTACAAACTGGTAAGAAGCTAACTGACTATTGAAATTACTATGGATAGAACTTTTTGACAGTTTGAATTTACTACCTATATAATACCAATGATGTCAACGAATTTCCATAGCAATGAATGAAAAATTACAGACGATAACCATATTTATTATAAATAAGTTATGTTATAATATGGAAAACTGCGATTCAAGTAGTTATATTTATACTAATAGTTGTACTCGCAACGCTTGTTCAGGGATATTATTTCTCCCAGCCTTCCAAAGGAATTAAGCGTGACGGAATATCATAATATAAACCTTAAGTGTTGCATCCGCCTTGCTCACAGTGGCGCTGACGTTAAGCGCTGTAGACAGTCTGTTACAATATTAGTTTTGTTTACCCTAGCGATTTTATAATCGGTGAGATTATACGATCGAAACTTCATGTTCTATTATTTATAATAATATAAAACCCAATTGATTATTTTTAACATATAGTGTCGAATGAGCCTTAAGAATAAATGGATCGGCATAATTTAGAAATTAAATTTTTCTTTTCTAATTTAATAACGAAAGCTGGTACAGATGTCCTCAGAAATTCTTTATTGTCAGACAGTAGAACACTGCAAAATAGCGTCAACAATATTATGTAATAGTTAATTACATTAAGTTATTTTCAGAATAGCCCAATAAAATTAAATATAAAAACGTCAGATTAATTTAAACAGCACTAAAGTTTTTGTCAATGCTAAAATAAATCAAACTAAAGCTTACATAGGTGGCTGGTCTTAACATAAAGCTTAACATAAGCTAGTCTGACCAGAGCACTCGACAAAGTCCCTGACACTGTAGTAAGCCCGCTGTACCAAATGCCGCTTGACCTCCCTCTCAAAAGAAGGACTTGTTTTTGTTTTTCATAGAGTCTGTGAGTGCATTATATAGTTTAATGCCGCTGGTTAATAAATGTCTTTCAAAAAAACTTGTTCTATGGGCAGGAATGGTAATCATATTGGAGTGACGTAGATTGTGACGATGTAGGGGATTTTGAGATTTGAAAAGGTGGAGGTTTTTGTGAACAAATGTCACGCAGTACAAGATATAAATCGATGGGAATGTTAGAAACCTTTGCCTCCCTAAAAAGCGACCTACAAGAAGCTCTACACGGTTTCCCAAAAACCGCTCTCAACGCCCTTTTCTGGAGTTTAAAAACGAATTTTGTACGTACACTTTCACATCCCCAAATGACTACAGCATATGTGAGAAAGGGGTAGATAAGCCCCATAGTAAGCAGCCAAG
The DNA here is from genome assembly GCF_021130785.1 of Homalodisca vitripennis. Classification (NCBI taxonomy): domain Eukaryota; kingdom Metazoa; phylum Arthropoda; class Insecta; order Hemiptera; family Cicadellidae; genus Homalodisca; species Homalodisca vitripennis. The sequence continues at coordinate 10,098 of NW_025777724.1, read as the reverse complement.
GTCACTCTGGTATCAGCAAACTTTGACAGGTTTCTAATAACAAAAATCCCCGAGCTTAGTTTCCTACAAACGAGCTCAATATGATCGTGGAAGCTTAATTTATTGTCAATCTGAACGCCTAGAAACTTTAGCGACTTACCAGATGAAATCTCTTCATCCCCCAAGTGGAATGGAATTTGCTCCAAATCCGGAGAACTTCTGATAGAAAAATGGATCATTTGGAGTTTTTCTCGTTATTTACTACGAGCTGGTTATGCTGAAACCACTGGGATATTTTTTGTGCTTCTTCAGAAGCCAGAGTCATGAGGTCCAAGTGGTTTGGGGCTTTCACTGTGAGGGATGTATCGTCTGCAAAAAGACAAATTTTGGCATTGGGACCAGAAATGCAATTTGGGAGGTCATTCACAAACAAGAGGAACAAGATTGGGTCCCAGTACTGAACCCTGCGGGACTCCTCTTATTACCTCACATGGTTTTGACGAGGCTGTTCTTTGACAGCCATAGCTGTCCAAAAAAGGAAGCTGAACTGATTGCGTCCTCCCACGCAGGTAAGATGAAATCCAACAGTACGATACACCTCTAATGCCAAGTAAGTGAAGTTTTTTTAGCAAAATTTTATGATTAACCATATCAAAGGCCTTGGTCAAGTCGAAAAACAATCCCATAGCTAAATTGCCCGAGTCCAGAGCCTCAGATGGACTCTTTCAAAACATCAGACAATTATATAGTACGCATAAATTATTTTGCTCTAATAATCAAAAGACTGCAAACGCAACCTTTTAAAAACAATTTTAAATAGTTTTAAATAATTTGAGAAATTTTTTCCATGGATATGGATTTTTTTTAAATGAACTATTAAAACATTAAAAGTTTTAAACAATTCCTAAAAATAATTTATATGGTTTGGAAGAAAATATAAAATTTATTCAGATAACGAGAAAACAATAATTATTACAAAACACCTGGGGCAAGGGAGTTTTTTGAAACAGTATGTTCCGGATCACTCGTTGGCCTGAATTACTAGGGTCATGGCCGAACGCCACTCTATCTCTAATTCGTACTAGGCCTATGTCTCACGACAGCGGCGGGTTCGCTGGTGTTCGAAGCGGTTTGACGAGTTCAACGGACCGTGTTGCTGTTTGTACAATGTACATGGAATTAGTTCATTATTTTACCAGCTTAATACCACAATCATGTTATTACTCGTAAAGAAACATGTTGTTTAAAATAGGTTTTAAATTGGAAAAGCTTTAAAATCAACACTGATGGCATATTTACATACCCAGATATTTGTTCCACTCATGGAGCAAAAATAGTACAATGTTACTGCTTCTAAGTTCAGAAATTTGAGTGATATATGTGTAAACTAATAAAATAACACGTTATATAATATACTCGGATTAGTTAAATCTAATTAATTTTCCTGTTCTTAACAATAGATTGGTTAAAGTGCAAAAATAACCCCATACCAATTCCATGCCAAGAAGTGTGTCTCATTTGTGGAGATGTAGAAGTAGAAACTGTCAGTTTGAAGCAATTCAATATTTACTTACCCCCTGGCGTTACAGTTCTTGAAGAGCCTCTGACACCCTTCAACTCTCTACTGCCCCCTCTCATATTATTCTGAGCTTTGTTTACAACTGAATAAATTAAACAGAGTTTTTTGACTTTTAAACACACAATAATGTGTCACATATTTGCTCGCATGTGTCAGAAACACATTGCTAATATTGTGTGTATGTGTTGTATGCGTTAGGTATTCCAATTCCCAGCACTAAACTGAATATATGCCTTCATTGTCGACAATACGAAGTATCATTACACTATTTTATGTAGCTGTGTTACATTCTCACACCTTATGTATAGGCGTAGGTAAGAGGATGTAAAAAGTTTCCAAAACACTTTTGAGCAATATTTACCATTTGATATTTTTAAGTTCAAAAAGGAGTATGGCTATTGAAGAAAAATAATATAACCTTTAAAAAAAATAATTTAACAAAACCTTTCATTTGTCATCTATCTGATTCAAAATCTAATATTAGCGTACGAAAATTATCACACAGCAAACAGGATGGCAATATTTTACCTGCTGGTGCTGGTTTTAAGTGTACTGTGTATTGCTGTGTAGGCATGTGTATTGCTTTCACTTTATTTCTTTATTAATGCATTTTCTATTTACACTTCAGTAATAAAACGCAACAACAATAATGATTGTCCTATTATTCATAACAGAATCTTTAAATTCTTTCATGAAACCTGATCCGTGTTTCATGTGGCACGCTTCTACTTTATGAATATACAGGTCTTAGAGATTTAAATGAAAAAACTCACTCATTAACTAAAATTATTTTGTTTATTATATTGCAAATCTTTCTTTTTAAGTGATGGAATTACCTACCAATACAATCATTTAGCAAATTCAAACGAAAGAAACTTTACCTTTTAAAACAATGAGTTCGAAGTGAATTAAAAATTCTCAGATAAACGTTTATATATATATATATATATATATATTATATATATATATATAATATAAACAAACATAATATTTATGTGGTACAGTTTATCTTACTGAGATTATTTCATGGAACGGGAAGTAAATCATTTATATTGAGAACTAGTGTTAAGTAAACATTTAAAAGAGCAAAACGTAGTTCTTAGTATTATAAATAAAACACTTCTTGAGAGCAATGCACTTTATGCCTCTGAGCTGTGCATGCGAAACCTGCCATAGTATCACGTGTGTTATTTGTAATATCTACGTTTAATTACTGAATAATATATTATTATAGTGAATGGTTTAAGGGATAGAATATTTTAGAACGTTACTGTTAATCTGAAATCTACATTAATATGATTTGTAACAGTAAAAATATGAGCATAAGCTTAGATAAAAGTACTTATTATTATTTTATTTGCAAGTCATATTTTAAAAGTTGCAAAAGAAAATATTTGGTTGTTGACGTATGCAAACATTTTGGAAAATGTAATTTTGTCTCTATATAATATTATAATTAATAACAATAAATGAGTTTAAACACAATTTTATACAGTATAAGAAAATGAAAGAAACATACCAATTCTGTATATGTATATTAAATTAACTGAACGTTCCATTAGTTCACTATAAAATGTTTAAAACTCCTTCTATATGGAGATTAAAGTTATTTGTTGACTTGAAATCAGCAGAACACAAAGTAAGTGATCGAAGATAAACCGATAGCCTTCAATTATAGATAATCCTGAGATCATACTTAGCTGTACGGTACAAAAATTACTTCGCGATAACCTTAGTTTATCTGTGATTATGAAAGACCAACGTTACTTAGAATCAGCAGAACACAAAGCACTGAGTGTTATTGAATAACGGATAGGTTACTTGTAAACTTACTCATGATTGGGGCTTCTAAACAGTGACTCGTAATTTAAACATGCGACATGAGTTTTTTTGAGGAATACTACTTGATCTTTTTTTGTATCTTTCCTTAAAAAAAAAAAATAATTACAACTTACTGAATTTTCAACAGATTAAATGAAAAGGGGACTTTAAACTCATAACTTTGCACGATGCTGTTTTGTGTTTGTCAGGTATTTAATAAATAGTCTAAGATTAATTATTTAAAATTTACCATTACTTAACTTTAAATCATCACTAGGAATATTCATGAATTGTGTATTTTTAATTTTTAAATAGGTGTTATTTTGGGAGGGGACATGTTTTTAATTATATGAGTATAAAATTAAAATTTACTGAAAAAAGCAACGTGGGTACCAAAAATATATGACAGAACTTTATAACATTCTATGCCAGTAATCAATAAATGTTACGAATGTATAAAGAATTTATGTGTAGTTGCACACCAATTATTTACGAAAATTCGAAATATAAATAATATATAAAAATATAAATCTATACTGATTAAGTAATAAGCTATACTTTCACTGAAATACAGTTCTAAAGTGTGTGAGGACTCCCCTAACACGTGTCATAAATACAGAGAAATATGACGTCACAGCAGCTAGCTGTTCGCGTCACTGAGAGAGACGGTGTCTTAAATATTTATCCTCTTCTTACCTGTCTTAGTAAGAGCATAATTTTACAAGTTTTCACTCCATTCTGCTCACTCTCATACAGTCACTAACTTGTGTTTTCGATAAAAGGGGGGAGGTAAATGAAGTACAAATTATACTACAGCATTGCCACAATTCTACATTCATTGATAATAAAGTACAGCATACATGATGAGGTAAGTAATAATGAGTTATTATAGTATTTAAAAAAAAATAGTATTCTGATAGTTTTATATTATTTATGACGTTTTACAGCTACGAATGAAAGTACTAGTGATGTATTTGTATACAATGGATTAGTACTTAGAAAAACTATATAAGCCATTTTCAAGTATTAATATTGAAAGCTGTGAGATAACAAAAGGATACATATGGAATACAATCCGTATTGCTATTGATGAGATTATATTTAGTTAGTTGATATAACATCACTTCAACCCATCTGAGAGCATACTTGCTAAATTGATTAGCTCCCAACCTCAGACTTGCCGGAGTACAAAGGGATGCACATGGAATCCAAACCCGCAATGTTTACTGCTGTGATTGTGTACACTAATTGATATAAACCTTTCCTCACTTCTCATGAGAGTATAATTGCTAAGGGGATTACATCTCAACCACTGTCTTTTTGTAAAAATAAATATTATTTTACAGCTTGTCTTTCCACACTCAACAGTCTTTAGACCATACTTTTTTTAGAGCCGCTCTCGTCCTTAGTGAGAATACCTCTACCATTACTTACTAGGCCTATGTGGGAGAGTAACTGCTATTACAATTAAACTACTCCTAACCGAAAATATACTTTTTATAATATATCTTCCCATTTTCACTCTTTCTGAGAACACTGGTTGCTTAGGAAGTTAGCTCCCACCTTACCTTTGTTGATAACGTAATGTTTACAACACATAAATTTAAACTATTTTAGTACAGTGTGAAGAAAATTCTAAAATCTAAAATTTAGACTAAAGTCGAAGTCGTTAGATTTCATTTAACACACATGTGATGTTAATAAATGATAACATTTATACTGTAGTTTATTCAAATGATAATAAAATCATTCTTATACAAATAAAGACTTCTGCATATAGCAAGACATGTCAGTTTTAAAGTGTAACTGACCTTGACAGATGAATAACAATAAACTATAACCCTTTTAAATGTTTATCAATTATTATACTTATTATTATTGTCCCTGATAGAAAATTAAAATTAAATTTACTATCTAAAAGTAAAAGTAAAGAATGTCTTATTTTACCAGGCGAAGTTAGGGCTAAGAAACCCTCTCTCTAACCACTTAACCTGGCTGATTAATCCAAATCTATAATCTAAGTTACAGATAATGAAGTGTTAGGGTAGTAGAGGGTAGCTTGAAGGGATGTTCGAAATTGGAATAGACCTAGGTATTAACTACGGACCTTATGAATGTTCATGTAAAGTTTCGGTACAATCGATCCACTAGTTTTTACGTGGATGAGTAATACACACACAGATAGACACCACTACTCTTCTATAAAATGCTGTAAAATACATATATTTATAAAAAGATACTGGTAAAACTGATTACATTCCAGTTAATTACGACTCATATTTTATTTTCCTCACAATTATAATATATATTTAAAGCCCTTCTTTTCTCATTCTATACTTAACTGAAGTCATTAGAGTCAAGTTTACTAAGGGTAATTTCCCAAACTATAAGACTTGAGTACAAAAGTTTTGTTAGTCTTGCTTTGGTTAACATCCATACAAATTCTGCAGCATTTTCATTTGAATTGCAAATACTTATACAAAACTCAGGCGTAAATAAATTACTTTCATATGAGGCAGTGAACGAGCGCATTATAAGGTTTCCTTGGCGTAAACGTAGTATTTTACAAATTATTTAGTAAATTAAATTATTTATTATGATATAAAATAATGTTGTATTAAAATATGAATCGATACAAAAGTGTTTTTGAAATGTTATGAACACAAATAATCCTAACAATGTCTTTCATATTATGCTGAAGTACATCAGCAAATAGTATCAAATAATAAAATTAATTAAGTAACTAAGTGGGGAAACAGTGACGTTATGGTGAGAAAGATCCAACCACTTGTGGATAATGAAAGGATATGTTAACAAGATATTAGGTTATATAAATAATTTTATGGAATTCGATTGGTATGGACTTTTAAATGACATATTTATGTTATACAACAGATATTTCTCAAATCTCTTGTAGAATATATAAAACCGGGTAATGTTATATTGTGTTGTAATTCTTCATCCTTTATGTCTACTGGGGTAGCCAGACAGAGGGGTTTTTGTCGTCTGGGTGTCGCCGACAATTTAATGGATCTCTTAAAAATGAATGTGAACATCAAGTGAATCGTCATTCTGTCGATTCCAGTCAGAGGCCGTGTCAGATTCAGACGCTGAACTAATTTGCGTGAAATGGAGGTAAGTTAAAGAGTCACATTTAGCCCATGTTAAATTTTCGTAAAAATCTGTTATACATGTACTCAGAAATTCAGGTACTACAAACACTCCGGTTACTTCATAAATTAACCCGAAGGTAAGAGTCTTGCAGCAAACAAAATTTTCTGACGAAAATGAAAAGTTATAAATAGTTCACACCATTACAGGTTTCTTTAATAAGGAAACGAATGGGTTTTAGGACAGCCGGGGTACTATTAATAATACCACCATAATACCACCACCAACCACCAACAATTCACCACAATCACCACACCACAACTACTACTAATACTACGGCTACTGCTACTTCTATTGCTACTGCTACTACTAACTGCTGCTACTGCTGCTGCTACTTCTACTACTACTACTGCTGCTACTGCCACTGCCACTACTACTGCTACTGCTACCGCTACTGCTGCGATTATATTGGAGATTACAAATAGATATTTAAGAGCAATATGGACACGTTATTGTCACTTTTTGATCAAAGAAAATGTCCTTAATATGATTGGATTAACAATATCAAAATACAATTAAACCTTAGAAAAGGATGCTCTTATCTATCTTTATGTATTAGGAATGAACGAATATGTTTTATTTAATCCCACTTGTACTCAAAATCATAGTATGAGCTAGCCCAAAATAAATTGTGCATTAATGATTTTTGCAAAATCACTCTAAAGTTTAAAAAAATGTATCGACCAGAAACATAATACCGACCATAGTAGTAAGTTTGTTAGTATATAGTAAAGTGTAAAAGTTTGCATTACTCAAGATACACAAGTTAGCATGTTCAAGTATGTTGTACAGCATTTGTTTGGTATTCACCTGAAAGCGACAGCGACACTCCGGCCCTGTAGCGATCGACGGCCAATATATTGAAAACGTAAAATGTTACAGAAACACCTGCGGCATTGTTTACAGCCTCGGAGGATTAAACTCATCTATATTCAGAATATAATATTTCGTTTAATTTAAGGAATAATTAATAAATATTTAAATTTGTGTCAAGCAATTTTTAAGCAACATTATATATCGCCGTCACAGATGCGCAGCCCCGATAATTAAATACATGGTATTTAGTCGGATTAATATTATACTATAGTCGCAATCCTCTATGGCATTTTTACATTAAAACTTGTTCTCAGACTTTCGATGAAATCCAGAATCTGAGCTACTAATTTTAGAATTTGAAACATAAATTTTTAATATATGTAACATGTCCGTTGTAAAGGAATTTTTATAAAAGATTATGCATAGAATATACTAACCAAAACTAACAGGAAAGGTATTATGTATTTTAAACGAACAGCTGTCTTATCAAAGTGGGTTTAGTGTTACTGTTGCATGGCATTTAACGGCAGTCCCACTTTTATCAAGTGGTGTAAACAAAGGACAAGTCCCGGATTATCCTGACAATGCAATGGCCAACCTTAACAATAAAACTAGTTTATGTGATGTTAATTTCTATTACCACTATACGACATGGATATAGTACAATACTTGGTAATTAAAAACTGATCAAAGTATAACCAAAAGTAGTAAAAAAACTTTTGTAAATGATTAATTCCCCATCGGAAATACACTAAATGATTTTTATTCTTCGTTTCACTTCATTATCAGACCGAATAATTAACGATTTAATCATCGTTTGTTACATACAATCATAGTTTTCACCATTGTTCCTACGTACATACGTTATGTCAATATTTTGTTCAGTATAAGGTATGATTGACCGATGTGGGTCGAATTTTCATTTTTTATCACATAATCCGTTTTATGGTATTTGCGTTCGTACAAAACATTTGGAAATTTATACCAATTCAAACATTTTTGTAACTTTTTAAATTATATTGTACACGCTTAGGAGGACACAACATATTTACAATACTTTGTGTGAGTCTCATTATATCGTATTTAAATAACTTATAAATGAGGTTGTAGGCATTTATTCCAAATTTCTGAACACCGTTTTTAGATTAATAATCGTAAAGTGTCTACTAAAATCCTTTTCCAACCTTTTCAGGCATTATTTAAATCATATTTAATTATTAATTTGAGTTAGTTTATATGGACACCATACCCATGTCTAAACCTACGAAACGCTATTTACAGTCTAAAGCATTAATTCTAATAATGTTTTTTGTTTATAAGCCATATTTAATAAATGGATCTACACTGTAACGAAGGTGTTAAAATTGTATATATGGCATCTGGCTGTATTTTTTTTTTGCATTTTTAAATTACGTGTTTACTATAAAACTATAAGTAATATTGTATATGAAATTACGTAGACCTAAACTTGTCCGTGTTCCTTTATATATTATAATTAATTGAAATATGGTTCATCCTTGCAGTGGTTTCAGACTTTTTCCAAAGCTAATACCGATAGATTCGGTGAACTAGTCTTGGCTACTGATTGGCAACACGTTTCCATTGAATAGAACATTGATGTTCAATTTACTTCGTTTATGACAATCTTACTGGAATTTTTTGATGAGGATTCCTATAATTGGTCTTATCTAAAAAATAAAAGAGCGTAAACCAAAGTGGCTAAAAATCATGTATTACCAGTTAAAGAAGATCTAAGAGACTCATATCTCCAGCGTGGTTACAAAAGTAACAGTCTTCTCAATATCTATAAAGAAGAATATCCAAGAAGATTACAGAAAACTTATCTGTTAGGTTAAATCAATATTGGCTGAAAATCGTATACAAAATGACACTAATAAGGCTACAGCCGTTACTGATATTTATGACGTGTCCGGTGACAATCAAATACGTAGGAGCGCCGTCGACTGTCTTACTTAATTATTCAATACCTAAGGGGGTAAGTTTCCATCGATTTAAAAAAATATGAGTTTTACTTGTATTTAAGAAGGTATGCGAGAATCCTCCAGAACACTATAGACCGATATCTATTTATCCTATATTAAGTAATTTTTATGACCACTTCATTCAGTTTATGACCACTTCCTTTCTTGGAAAACATCAGCTTATTATACCAACATAATTCGGAGTTTTAAGTTATATAATAAAAATACATGCCATAAATTACTGCCTTGTTGCTGCACTCACAACTTTGGATCAGGAAATGCATGAATAGGAATTTTTACTATCTGAATCGACTTTTGATATTGTGAACAGTCAACTAGTACGAAAATTGGAGGTCTATGTTGCTGGAGGGAGTTTCACTGCAATGGGTTGAGTCCAACTTCTCTAACAGAACCTAATGTACCGAGGTTATGAATTCTTTGGACAAATCATGTTTTTTATTTCTTCCTATTAAATCTCTGGCGTTTCCCAAAGCTCCTTATATTAGGGAAACCTCTTTTGTTTCTTCTGCAAATTATCTGAACACAGCAACTAGATAGTAAACGAACATTTAGAGAGAGAGATGCAATACGCTCAGTACGGGGCCCTATCTATATTTTTTTATATTGATCGTTGGGTGTGAGGTAGTTCCGCGAAAAAGCAGTTTCGTCTTCGCGAAACGTAGATAAAATAAGGTCATTCCTTAATTTGGAAAACTAATAAAACGACCTGATTCTTAAATTTTGTCACCG
>NW_025777723.1:0-17796 GCF_021130785.1 Homalodisca vitripennis | reverse complement strand
GAAATCTGAAATCTGTAATAGAATAAATATTGTTAAGTATGTTTATGCTTTGAACAATATTTGTTTCATAGGAGAATATTTACAGATCAATACGTTGTCTTAATTAGTGAATTCGTGTATGCCAAACAATGAGAAGTCACAGTATAGTTTGGATGAAACAATACCTTTTTACAAAATTAAAAAGTTTTGTATCAAAACTGGTAAACACTCTCTGTTCAATTGAACAGTTGCTTAAACATTCTATTCCGTAAAAATAAGCATGGAATATGACACAAAAAATTATTTTTTCCAATAATAAACCAAACATATTGGCTCTTGACAAATGTCCATAGGATTCAGTTGCCAAGAAACTCCAAAATGTTCCGAGGATGACCTGACATAAGCGTATGACTCATTTTATTTAAGTAGCACTACACCTTAACAACCTTTGATTAAATAATAAAAGTAAAAACAATAATCTATATATTGTAACCTTAACCAGTCTTATTATTTGGTAAGAATAAAAACATTGCAGCATTGCTGTAGCACTGAACCAGAAGTGTGTGATTACACAACAAATACAGACAAGGTTTTTACATACTTAAATGTTTTTAGTTTCAACAATACAAGTGTAAACAAGCATAATGTAATAGGTTGATAATCATTTTTTTAGATGTCACAACCAATAATATAGTACTAATTAGGTTAGGATAATCGCACAAACTAAGAATACCTAACTTAACAATACGCCATTCAGCAATCAGTTGTTTTAAATTTAAAAAAAATTATAAGGATGGAAGGATTGAAATTGCGTAGGGTGGAAAACCTCTATTTCATGTCCGAAAATGGCAAGTTAAGAGTTTTTAAAGCTTTCGAGTCATACTAAATCAATAGAATAATACGTTTATACATCTAAAACTCGCAGTAACAGAATTACATAAATTCTTTCTTTAAATAACATAAATAAAAAAGATTTTGTTCTGTTAAACCATAAAACTAATTGTTTATCAAGATTCTATCTTACAATAAATCGCAAAATAGTGGTTTTCACTGGATCACTGTAAGTCTACCAAACCATTCCCCAAGTTCGTAATGCCTAACCAAGTTAACGGCACACCTGAGGCAATCTTGTCTCCAACACAAAGACAAAACACCAAACTACCATTTATTTAATAATGCTCCTACCTTATCGGTTAAACTTTCACGTTTATGTTCCAGACAAGTATTTGAGTTCCTAATAAAGGCTTATATTGAACCAATCCTTCAACTACATTCTTGCTCCCCTCTCACCTGTGTTTTCACTATAACAAACTTCATCAACTTCTCTCTGGAGGAATATTATAATACAAATACTTTATTCAACACATTAATTCATTAATTTTTCAAGCGTTTGCTGGATTTGCTTATGGTTTATTTATCTTTGTAAAAGGCCGATAAAAAAATATTGCGGTGTAGTAGGAATTATAGTTCTTGTTTTAATTTTGTCTAAAATTTACGTAGTGTAATAAATAAATTTCATTTCGAAAGAAAACCGTAAAAAATCTCTTTGAAAAATTGCCAACTGCTTCCTCATTGGCAATAAATTTATTTGACAGAACAATGATGAATTCTTTTTTCAGAGAGATTAATTAAATTAAACTGAACATCCTTTTAATTCCTTAAAATTTGTGAAAATTTAAGAATTGGTTTGAAATGGTCATACATAAACGCGAAAGTATTAGTTTTATCTAGGTAAATGAACTGTATCCTTCCTTACAAATACTTCTTATGAAACCTATTCATACGTATAATGTTTAGCTTTATAGCTGCAGGAAACTAGTTTTTAATGAGGTATATTTACTTTATTTAAGTAGACTAGCTATGTATAAATTGTCTAAAATTGTTGTAAGAAACCTAGGGCACTTCCTACTCTAAAATGTCTTATTCCCCATACCTGTATAGAAACTTAGCCTGCTCCTAAGGTATTGTGTGCTGTTTCTTTATCCTTTGTTTTTAATTTGTTTTCTTAAAATTCTTAACTAATAGACAGTTTGTATTTAGGACTTTATAATTTAGCATTGCTGTATATGTTATTTTAACAAAATTTGAGCTCGTTAAAACAATCAGTATCACTTAAATGTTTTATAAATATGCATTGGTTAGTAAAAACGGAAAAGGAAAGGTTCATGTTTGGCACTTGACAAAAGGAAAACGACAAATTAATTATAGCTGGGGAAAGGCGAGGGGGAGGTCATGAATAGAGATTGAGTTCTGAATAGTCCAGGTACGTCTTGTGAGTGATTTTGGGCTGGAGATCAATATAATATTTTAAGTTTTAGTGATCATATCAGTATTGGTAAATGGAAAATTAAAACATACAACTTTTTTAAAATATATTTTAACGTTAGCAAAAATTACAAGGCTAAAACCTTTCAAATTGGTCTTGAATTAGAGTGATGTAAGATTCATGAGAGCTAACACAAGATAGATACACATAGTAACCTTACTGCAATGTTACCAATAAACGGCATCTCACAACTCTCAGGTCTTGAGTTAGAGTGATGTAAGATTCGTGAGAGCTAACACAAGATAGATACATATAGTATCCTTACTGCAATGTTACCAATAAACGGCATCTCACAACTCTCAGGTCTTGAATTAGAGTGATGTACAGATTCATGAGAGCTAACACAAGATAGATACATATAGTAATCCTTACTGCAATGTTACCAATAAACGGCATCTCACAACTCTCAGGTCTTGAATTAGAGTGATGTAAAGATTCATGAGAGCTAACACAAGATAGATACATAATAGTATCCTTACTGCAATGTTACCAATAAACGGCATCTCACAACTCTCAGGTCTTGAATTAGAGTGATGATAAGATTCATGAGAGCTAACACAAGATAGATACATATAGTATCCTTACTGCAATGTTACCAATAAAACGGCATCTCACAACTCTCAGGTCTTGAATTAGAGTGAATGTAAAATTCATGAGAGCTAACACAAGATAGATACATATAGTATCCTTACTGCAATGTTACCAATAAACGGCATCTCACAACTCTCAGGTCTTGAATTAGAGTGATGTAAGATTCATGAGAGCTAACACAAGATAGATACATATAGTATCCTTACTGCAATGTTACCAATAAAACGGCATCTCACAACTCTATAGATACATATAGTATCCTTACTACAATGTTACCAATAAACGACATCTCACAACTCTCAGGTCCTTGACATTTGTTACATACTCCTTATATTTTGAAGGACCAAAACAAAATCAAAGGCTATACTAATACTTCATGAATTTACTGTTTTTTGCATACTATAAGCGGATATTTTTATTGTGCCCCTAACCTTCATAATTCTGCCATTAAAATCTCTTCCTGGAAACAGTCCAACAGCACTAATAATCAATACACAGAATTATCAAAATGATACTATAGTACTCCCCTATCCATTGCGGCTTCTATAATTCTTCTCGATACGTTACTGGTTTCTGGATATTGTTTCCTTCATACTTTCAACTCCAATTTCCTTTGTTGCCCAACTGCAAAAACTGAATGTTCGTAAACTCCTCATTGGAACACTATAACGAAATTGAACATGGTACTTTAGCAGTAAGATTAATAGTGCTACTCCTGCTGTTTGGCACTAGTAAAACGTTGAACATATGTAAATTATCGAAAATATCTTACAAGTTGAGTAGCTTGGCAATAAAAAAGGATATGTTAAAATAATAACTTTAATACTCTTTAAACACTGAATATTATTTTTAGGAACATTTGTTGTCTTTATTTCATAGTGAGCAAACCCTTTCATTTTGTTTATTTTCTTCTAAACAAGTTTAAATTATTTCATATCTCAGGAGTTTTTTCTAATAGATTCGGAGTTTGCATCAATATTATTATTTTATTATTTATTAATGGTTAATTAATTCATTAATTATATAATTTCCTAAGAGCCTTCCATACCATCAGTCGTTTTAATTACATCCTGCAGTAAATAGCTACCATAATTAGCAATGTACTCGAATTTTGTACCGATTCATCTTATAGAGACACCAAGTTTACATCCCCACCTAAATTTTTACATTAAATAAAAATTCTATGTGGACTTTACTCATCTAAATACACACTCCATGGACGTTATGTGTACAAGCCATATTCGAAATATATATCTATCTAGTGTTTAGACTTTTCTTGAAAACATCACAAATAGTGCATCAATGACTTTGTTTACGTTATGCATTGAAATGCTGCCGTCATTAACCCTACACTTCAACCTCAAACTGCCAACTCTTGTAGTGACACAAGAAACGCATTCCTACACAATATGTTTGGTAGCAAATCAGTCCAATGTGAACCTTACTCATTTAAACACACGCTCCATGAAAGTCATGACGTGTACAGTCCACACGAGAAATATAAATCTTTCTATTGGTTGTGCTTTTGTTGCAAACACCACAAACAGACTTTTTGAGGTTATGTTTGTTACCGTTCAATAACTGACTTTTGATTGAAGTATTGTCACTTTTGAAACTATATAAGGTCTCTTTAGTTTAATAAAACACAAGTTAATGTTAGTAAGTTATTTCCTACAATAAATAATAAAGTTTGATGGAAGAGCTAGCTTAACTGTACTAATGTTTGCAACTAGTACACCAAATATTTGAGAATGAAAGAAAGCCAAGTTTAATCTGTATATGTGAAGTTATTACTATGTTATAATATAATATACCATGCAAAATTTTAGTATTAACAATATATTTAACTATTTGATGTGATTATTTCACTTTGTGAATTAATTTAAAAATAGCTCCTAGGAAGATTACTAGCATGGTGATTTTAAATTGGTCCCTTTCCATTTTAAAGTATATTGTTTTAATTGTGTTAATGATATTTACGTAAGAAACTATAATTTATCCTGGATTATGATTATGAAAAAATTGCTAAGTTATAGCAAATATAGAAAAAATTATTTGGTTCATTTAAATAAATAAATATTATAATTGCTTTGGTTTAGGTGTGGTATAGGATATAAATACCAATTAAAATCCTAAATTTAGTTCTATTTAACTTCGTTATCAATAGCTATTAACATAATTAATACTTTCTCAAATTGTTTATAAAGCATAGGTAAATTAAACACTAGATTAAAACTCAGTTTTGCTTAAAAGTACACATACAAGCATATCTTGTGATGATAGTGTTTATTCTCAGTTCACACAGAGTATATGGAATCAGAATACCTGGATGTTGCAACATAAACCCTGTCCATCCATCACTCCTGTCATTTGAGCACCACTGTACATGTGTCCTGTCGGTATCACAACTGCAGTTATCAGTTAGGATTGATTTAAATTTGTTTTATACTATACAGGATTACAGTACTGGTTGAACTGGATACGTTCAGTACCTAAACATTTCCAAAAATGATGTTCGCGAACATTAAAAATACTGAATACACTGATTTAATTGACAATCCTGAATTTTAGTTTTAGCAAACATTGTTTAAGTAATTGCCTAGCTCATTTTAATTTTGAATTATTTTACAATATGGAAATTTATGTCATGAAATTGATTATGTTGCTTGTATGTACAATCAATAGACAATTAATAATTTGAAAATAAAACCCCAGAACATTACAAATAATTGAAATATTATTGCTTTTAGATGTATTCATACAGTGCTACGGAGACTTTAGATTATAGCAATATGCTTAGTAAAAGTATAGTTCGAATTTTTTATTTGTGGTTTACCATTATAAAAAAAGGCAAGCTGATTTTCTTTTTGAGTTCCATTTTTACTTAAAACGTTTTATTACATATGAAAATTTACATTTCTATAATCACCAAGAAAGTATCAATAATTTATGTGTAACTATCTTAAAAGCTTTTTTTAAAGTTTGACATTCACGATGGATGATTTGAAAGGATAGTGGGATTCCGGATAATTACAAACAGCTCGTGTAACAAAAATCAGAGCTCTTCATTTTGAGAAACAAAACAACCTACCTTCTTTCTCAGGTTTAAAAAGTGTAACAATCGAGCAAACCTCAGCCTGCAAAATTTGTATACACCATGCAATTCAGACGTATGTCTTTAACAACCCCTTCCAGACCACATCCCTTTATCTTTTTTTCAGGTGAATTGTCGTAATGCTATCGGCTGTACTGCTATTTGTCCCCTGTCTTCGACCTTATCTATTTCGTGGTACATGTGTCGTGTAATACTCTCTCTTCTGTATAGTGAAATATTTTGGTCCAGTCTCAACTTCATACTATTGTACCATTCAGGCACGTCCTAGGTCCTAGAATGTACAACAAGCCTCGTTGTTAAATTTTTTTTGTCATGCCAAAGGTTTCATAGCCACAGTTTCTAGTTTAAATTTATTTATGAATGTATCTTTTAAGTTTAGATATAAAGAGGGTAGATTTCTATAATTAAAATGCAGTATTTCAATTGTTGTTAAATTCCAGAAAATTTTAAATATTTAGAAAACTTAAATGATTGAAACCGTTTGGAGTTTTAAAACTTCTAAAACAAAAAACTTGTTATCTTGAAACAGTAAAATATACTTTTATAAACTCTACTAATAGTTTAAAATGTTTTAACATAATATAAATGTGTTTTTACGAATTGAAAATGTTTTTAAACAGGATATATATATGGATGATATATATATATATATATATATAGTGTGTGTGTTGTGTGTGTGTGTGTGTGTGTGTGTGTGTGTGTGTGTGTGTGTGTGTGTGTGTGTGTAGATCACTAAAAAGATACTAATTTTATAACTATAAGTACATTAAAGTACATAATTAAGTTTTTAAAAAAGCAAATTTAATTTCATAACCCATTTAAATACAAACGTAGGTTTTTAAGATTTGAAAAAGTCATATTTGTTTTATTATTGGATCTAGATGAGATTTTGAACATGAAATTTGTAATGAACGAAATAAAACAAATTGTATAAAAAAGTTTACCTACGTTAACGTTAAATTTTTATGTGTCATTTTAAAATAGGCTACATGCATATTCTGTACATCCATTTATGATTATAAAATATCTTAGATATTTTAAATGTATTGCCATTACAACTAAAATAGTTTGCACTCATTTTTTGTAATTATTGAACCGTTAACCTTTATACTCTGATACGCCTTTTAACATTTTTACATTAATTTTAATTTTGAAAAGCCAAACGTTCATGTATTGCTCGAATACACTGATTGAGAACGTGGTTAATTAAGCAGATCACCCAATAAACATGACTTCACAGAATTCTGTCAGAAACGATCGTGGACAATTTTCCATCCGTAATCCTTTCATCCTTTCAAATCACAAATCGTCAATAACTGACTGTACTCAAGGACCTCTACGTAATTGGTTACAGAACAGGTAAATATTCTAAACACGTGACTTTTTTAATTGTAATCAATACAAATTTGTAATATAATAATATAATATTGCTACCATTATACTCTTTGATATATATATAATAACACCGGGGATTATAAATTTGAATCTAAGCGGATATGCTTATGTGTAATAAAGTATTTGTTGATCTATATAACTAATACCTTTTTCTTTTTATAACTGCTTATGAACGTTTCTCTTAAATATTCGGGTATCTTTGAACCTTAATAGAGTTTTTAATTATAATTTTATTTGTTTCAGGTTAACCTAAATTTTAACGAGGTAAATGATTAAAAGTGTTTGTCTGAATAAATATTGCAACCTTTTGCATATCTGCTGGTACTGGGTATATTAGATCATTGCCAGTTCATCTACGGTGAAACCAGTACATCCGAAAATAAAGACCTTTCATTTTGTGCTCTATATGGTGTTATAATTAAAATAAAACTGTTGTATAAAATGAAAAAAGCCTGGAACTCTACGGCGGCAATAACCTTCTAAGTGTTCACATCGAAAAACATCCAACTAATTATATTGACTCATTTATAAAATGTTTCGATGAATAAACATCACACATAATAACCAAAATATATATTGTTATTGTTTAAATTAATGTTTAATGTTTTTTTCTTATTTAAGCCATCTTATGGAATATTAATATTGGAATGTTATTAATATATATTTAGGTGCTATTATACTAAGTAAAATTTATATATTGGAATGATATAATGGCATTACCGTTAGTATAAATAAATAAATACGTAATATTTGAGTATTACAATATTTTACCGCTAAACACCCTAATTCTAGATCAACACTACACATTAATACACTAACCTTTGCATATGTTTTAAATATAATATTTTTAATAAGGAGAGGTTATTATATTCCAAAGTGCTGCTGGATAAATTTAGGCCTTAAGGGGAGTGATGCACTTTTTGAGAAAAAAAAACAAATTTTTTTTCTTGCACAAAAAGAATCTCCGTTTTATGCTGATTAAGTAGATATATACTTTTATATGTATGTCTTAATGTTATCTATAAGAAAAAATACGTTTTGTAAATGCTTGCATCTGTTAAGGTATCACTTGATGCACAAAACGAGCACACTGCTCAGTTAGGTTTTTAATTTTTATACTTTTATATAGTCTTAGGTTACTCTATGGTAAATTCCAAGTTACTATGACTGACCACTTTTTTTTAGCAGACAGTAGTGTTGTTTTATACATTAGCAGCTGTTGCTAGGTTATGTTATGATTGTTGTTTTCTTTCCAATTTTCATAAAGTGATACAGATTTGTGTAAATAGTTTGCTGTTTTACTTACTGTTGTGTTTTTTGTTTGAACTTTGGTGATCTTACAACTTACAATGCCTAGAATTAGGAAGTTTAATACAGCCAATAAATTCAAAGGGAACAGATACTCTTCAATTGGTGAGTCTGCTAAGCCTAGGCATAATTCTTCCACAACTACAAATGAGAGTAGGCCTATGCCTAAGAAATCATCTAGTTCGAAGAAAATGAGCAGTAATCAGCTTCTAAATTTTGTAAATAGTGATGTAAATATAATTTTCAACTTAGACTTACTATCTAACTTTGTAAATAGTTTTACCAAATGTAAACATTGTAACAAAGAAGGAACTGTTTCGATAAATCTTGACAGTACATTTTCTAATGGGTTAGCTCATAAAATCTTGATTCAATGTTCCAATTGTGATGAAAGAAAAGCAGGCATGAACTCAGATATTATAAGAAACTGTTATGACATAAATATAAGATATGCCTATGCTTTGAGATCTATCGGTAAAGGCCAATCAGCAGCAAGAATGTTTTCCGCTGTGATGAACTTAGCTCCCCCTAATGTAAGATTTTATAAATATAATATAAAGCTCTTGTCAGCTGCCACGGAAGTATGTGAAGGTTCATTGAGAAATACAGCAATACAAGCTATTGAGGAAAACGATGGTAGCAAGGATATCGCAGCAGCCTTCGATGGGTCCTGGCAAAAACGCGGCCATACCTCTCTAAACGGCGTTTTAAGTGTTACTTCTTTTGATACTGGAAAAATTCTAGATTTTGAGTGTTTCTCAAAGTTTTGCACAGCTTGTACACACAAGAGTATAAAAAGCAACCCTGAAAAAAGCATCACATAGCCCTAAATGTAACTGCAACTATGTAGGATCCAGTGGAGGCATGGAGGTTGAAGGTGCTAAAAATTTATTTGTGCAAGGTCTGAGACAAAGTTAGGAGTTAGGGTATACTAAATACCTTGGAGATGGGGACTCCAAGGGTTTTCATGGTTGCATTTGAAAGTGAACCTTATGGCCCTGAGGTAAAAATGTCCAAACTTGAATGTGTAGGCCATGTACAAAAGCGGTTAGGTTGTAGGCTACGGAAGCTACGCATAAAAATGAAAGGAAATAAGCTTAGCGATGGAAAGGCCCTTGGTGGTAAGGGAAGATTAACTGATGGACATATAGATAAGCTTCAGAGGTACTATGGATTAGCTATTAGGAATAATTTAGGTAGTACAGCAGACATGAAAAAAGCTATATGGGCCACCTACTTCCACCGCTTATCTACCGATGAAAACCCACAGCATACACTTTGCCCTAAAAGACCCTAATACTTGGTGTGATTACAATAAATGTGTTCTAAGCAATACTCTACACACATATAGACATAAAAGTTCTTTGCCTGAGCCTGTTCTTTTAGCAATAAAACCCATATATAAATATTTGACTCAGGCAGAACTTTTGGATCGGTGCCTTCACGGACAAACTCAAAACCCAAATGAAAGCTTTAATGCATGCATTTGGAAAAGAATTCCTAAAACTGAGTTTGTGGGCCTACAAACTTTAAAGCTTGGTGTGACAGATGCTGCCTTATGTTTTAATGAAGGTGCAGTGGCTAAAACTAACGTACAACTAAAACCTGGAAAATTCATGATTGAAGGCCTACAAACCATTGATAAAATTAGAATTATAAAAGCAGAAAAAGAAGCAGAGGAGCAAACCAAAGAAAGCAGGGTAAAAAGAAGACTGCTTAAGAGGCAAGCAGAAGATAAGCATGATGAAAACTACTCACCAGGAGAGTTTTAAGTTATCTTTAATCACTGATTTCCGAAACCTTGTTTTTAAAACACGTTGGTACCATTTTCTCCTGAAATACTGATCCAAAATCCATGATTTTTTTCTGGTTGTTGATTACATTAGTAATGAACAATATGTATTAGAATTGTTTTAATATACTTAAAATTAAAAGAGTAATAAAAATAAAATTACTTAAAAAATTATTTTTTATTTTTACAGTTTTTTTAAAAGTGATACGATTATTTTATTTATTACTACATTCTTCTAAAACTAGTACAGTTTCTGTGTTATATACTATATAATAGATGGTAAAATCTCAGGACAATATGTTCAATAGTTTTTAAGATAATGGTACCTAACTACATGCTGAATTTCCCATATAAATAGCATTGCGCTAAAAAAAAGTGCATCGCTCCCCTTAAATAATTATTAAGATATTCTTTCATAGTTGGTAAAGTAAAAAAAATATGTATTAGAATATCAACTAATATTAAAATAAGACATTATTATTATTATTGTAATTTAGAGAGCCCATTCAATCTCAAATTTCTGAACTAATTAAACTTCCTAACTAATTGCCCCTAGTATAATTCTGAATTTAAAATCTCCATTGGACTAACATTAATCTACATATAGAGCAGCTAAAATACTAACTAGTTATAGTCATTTAGGCGATCCCTGTATTGAAGCATTGAAACCTCTGCCATACTTAATTACATTTCAATTGTATTTATTGAAATAAATTTACCTTTCATAAAGCGATATACATGTAATTTATTTCTAATTTAGCTGTTCTTGGACGAAAGATTCAGCGGATTCTACAACTGCAAAAGCCTTTAATTCTCCTTTGAGCATTCTTCAAATCAGTTACTCTATATATATATATATATATATATACTATGAAAAGTCTGTATTAAGTTTTGCACATCTTTTGTAACATTAACTGTTTTTCTTCGCGGTATAGAGTGAATGTAGGAAATTTATGAGAGTATATACAATCTATATGATGTATCTAATATAATAAGAAAAAGTGACCGAGTTATTGTGCAAGTTTTATTAAAATTTTTAATTATTTTATGCCCGGTAGTATATATTAACATAATAACGTAATAACGTTACTAACTTCATAACCGTATTAACGTAATAACCTTACCACGAGCATAATAGATAGTGATTTATTTGCACTTATACGTATACACTTTTTTGTTTGAAGGTTATTTTTGACGATGGAAGGATTGTGAATTTTACTGATTCACACTTCGTGTATATCAGTAATGAAACTGTATAAATAATAACAAACTGATCATTATTAAGTTTAACTCTTGATATACGTAAAGTGCAATCGTAAATTCGCTAAAATAGGTTGAAAAAAGTATACCTTGGATTGGCTAGAAATAAAAAATTGTATGTATTGCTACTAGCATTATTTATCCGAGACCGGAAACATAAATAAAGCATTGCTTGCCTACAGTCATGATCTAGGATCACCCTATCTATACCACTAGCACTGTAGTCTTATATACTGAACACTATTGTAGTAACGTTGTAAAAGTCAGCTCTTTCGGACATCATATTACTAGTTTGTTTAAACACGTACCGAGGAAGTAATAACTACGATGGAGTCACCCTTCACGGGTATTGTAGTAATGTTACGCTTATAGCGATAGCGTAAAAGTGCTACTGGCATAGTATTAAGTAGGTATAGTTACATTGATCCCGTTTTTATATGGCTTGCGCCCCGGCGGAGGAATTCTCTTTGTGATTTCAATAAATTATAAATAATTATATATATATATATACACGCATACATAAATAATCGCGATAGTTTAATTTACCGTCGAAAAAGACAATATCCTAGGTAGTGTTTTTGTTCGTAAGAAAAATACATATTTCCTAAAGAAACAGGTACGCTCAGTAGATATTCGATTTTTAAATAGTATGATGACATCTTCCATCCGTTTAAATTAAATTGTAAGCTCCAAGTTCAACCTGAGGCTAAGCAAACTCAGATTTACAAGTTGAAAGGTTTAAATGATGTGTGACTCTGAGTAAGCCAATTTCACGCTTTCACCTACAATGTGCTGTGTTTTAATCGTTTTTTTCTTCATTCAATTATTTATTGCTCATGTATTTTACCACCTCAAACCATTTAACGACCAGAGATGAGTCATGCTCACCAAAATAGTCCTGATTTTAATTAAGTTGCGTCTAATATAACAACTTTTTAAATTTTCTATATTACATCAACCTCGGGTCTTGAGATTTTACTAAATATTGTTACAAAATTATTATGATTCTAAAGCATTATTATATATCTCGGTGGTATATTTTTACTATGGAAAATAAGATTCCGTTTTTCAAGTGAATTCAGGTTCTGCGAAATTACATAATAAAAATAAAAACTGAACGTTTCCAAAGTGCTATATCTTAAAAATGGTTTTTGTTTTATTAAAAAACTACATCAAAATTTTAAATTTATATCTATTAATAGGCATAGAAATAAACGGTTTGTTATATTTATGTAAAAATCTGGATAACAATTTATAACATCCGGATAGGAAAAAAATAATTTTCTTTGGAAAAACATTTCCCTTCCTAAACTGCTCTATAAATTATATTTAGATTGTGAAGTTTTTATTACTTTGAGATTTTGTTTATACCAAGTAAGTGAAATTTTAATAATGCTAGCTATATCTATATCCATGAAATATTTGTCCAGTAAGAAATTGGAATAAAAATATGCAAAGAGATAAGTTTTTCGATAAATTTGTTATTTAGAAGAAGCTTCAATAGTCTTTTAAATGAGACATCTCCTATAACCTACGATAAGGGATTAAACGTGGTTGAGATATACGACTCTTCTTAGGGGTGACAATAGCCAGATATTAAGCTAATCACATCGAGAACGGTTTTAAATTATACAGAAAAGAAAGGTAGTCAGATAGAGTTCCCTCAAACTGGGGTTTCTAATTGCAATAAAATACTTAAAACCAAATGTGATAAAGAAACTTTGTCACCAAGTAAAAGAGTGTGAAAGTTACTTCACGTTACAAGAGGGTCTTAACGCTCCGGTGTGAGCTTTCTTCAGAGAATCACTGAGAATTTTAATTACAACTCCCGCTTGAGAGAGAAAGTGTGTGTGAATCTCAGTCCTGTGTTGTACAGTTGTTTAGTTTTATATATCTATGTTCGAGAATATACATGTCACGTCTTAGCATGGAACTGCTTTATAGTAAGTAACATATACTTTGTGTATGTGGAGATTATACTAAATGCCTTAAGGCACATTTAACTACGAGTACATTTCGATTTTAGAGTTTCGTTTTATTTTTGTACTTTCTAATTGTTCTTATTGAAAATTACTGATAAGTACGGTCTGTTTCGAGTTTTAAAAACTTATTTGTGTTTAACAAGTTTGAATTTAAGATGTTGCTTCCAAAATACTCCTTACAAAATACTTGCTGTTTGAAAGGAATACAAACAATAATAAAGGAAACGTATATACGTAAAAAATATATGAAGACGAAATATTTGTGTAGGTTAAAAACTATTATTTATAGAGACGTACAAAAATTGTATCGTTTAATGAATAACTCGTCCGTTGTACGTTCGTAAGAAAAGGTAGATGTCGTGTGTGGTTGTTAAAAAAAAATAAACTACAAATTATTTTTTGTGTTCAAAATACATAACACTTATTATATAACATCTCAAATTATATAAATTTTATGAACGTTTACAGCGTTCAATAATTTAGAAACCATGGCACCTTTCTCGAAACCTAGAAACCTTCCAATATTTAAACAATTATAGGCATGTGCAGTTATTTTTTCCTTGGTTGTGATAAGCTTCTTTGTCAATAATTTATGGTAAGATGGAGTCACCTCCTGTTGTAACTCCATGTTAAAGGATCGCGGGTTACTGTCAGTTATGTCTCCCCTGTTCTACGTCACCAAACTCTGTTCCAGGCTCTCTAGTCAAAGCGGGCAGGAAACAGCAGATCCTCATGGTGGGCTAACAGCAGCCTTTCATTGTAGGGGAAACTCCGTTCACTCCAACAGTCATTCTCTGCAGAAGGCCAAACTTATTGAACCATCCTTTCATCCTAATCTCTCGACATATTTAATAGTTGTGATGAGTGTGTCCTGGACATCCATAGAATTGTACAGATATGAGTAGCGTTTTTTTTCTGTACACAGGTTAGGGTGAACTGGAGTGGTTAAACTACAAGAAGTGAATCTTTAATCCAGATTGAAATTCAGTTATACATTGTTTGTAAGAATATGCTATTGTAAAAATTTAATGTTAGAGTGTAATTTTACATGTCTTCCAGTTTTTAAACTTACCAGTGTATAAATTTAATTACATGATCTGATATGAACAGACTAAAATTAAAAGACCCTATAAATAAACAATTTTCTTCTCATGGTGGTTTTAATCAAAGAAAATGTAAAACACCTCTCTAGCAAAACTAACTAAAATAAACAGATTCTATGAAACTTACTTAAAACCACCAGTACATAGAAAGATTAAAACTTTCTGCACCGTTTATGAAGAATTGTATAGGAACATAATATTCAACAATAATTTCCCTTGCGTTTTCTACCTCATAAGTAAGGGTTGAATAGTAATACTCAAAATTTGCATTTCAGAAATCTTTAACTTGGCCTTACATCTCTAAATTTGTACTCATTACCTGAACTCATAAGTTTCTTAAATGATTGAAGAGGTGCGATCTGCAATAAATACAGTTCTTTAAAAGTAAGCAGAGCGCGGAACTCAAGAGCTGCTTCCATACTTATTTCTCATTTCTCAATTATTTTAATAAACAATGGTTTTGTAATTATTTTTCTGCATGATAAGAATTTGTTATGTGATAACACAAAAAGATGTATTTCATTTTACTTGTGTTATAAACCAGTGCTTACCACAGGAAAATGTACTACGATAGGACTGAAAATACGTGTAATTTCGCGAGAAAATATTATCTGTATGGTATAATTATGAAAGAGTCTGCTATTTTTCTGGGAATGGTAATAGAGGGAACAAATGAAAAAGCCAAATTGGTTACGGGCGATTGTAACTAGCGGGAACAAAGTGGGAGGTGAAAGTTGATGGATGAAGACAAAGTAACGTACTTTGACTGAAATGCCTTTTGTTGTGATTTATTTTGCTTTCTGGTACCTTAGAATTTCTCAAATGTTAGTCTCAAATAGGTTTTTTGTATTTTAAAACAGTAACGCTTAACGCCTTGCCTTACTTTGAACTAACGCACAGAATTTAAATTTCCTTTTATATCGGTGCAAAAGCCTAAAATTGAAAGTGAGGTCCATTAAGTTTTTACACGATTCTTTTATTCTGAATCCTTATCCAAACCAACGGTTACATAGATGACAACTAAGTCACATTAAGTCAGTGTACTAATTTGTTTGGTCACTTAAGTTTATCATGTAGAACATCAAAAACAGTCGTCGCCGATACTGTGATCGATAATCAGTAGACTCTTTAACTTGTATGATGTCAATCATTTGGATTTAAGGAAACTTTTAAAAAGAAATATAATACATGGCCGACTCATATAGATTATAATTACATAAGTGTAATTAACAATAAAATGGAATAACAATAGTTACACGTAACTTAATATTGTTATTCCATTTTACTTATAATATATTAAAATTTTAATTACTTATTTTAAATTACATTCAAATTTTGAGACTTGTTAGCCATGACTTATAGTCTCCACCCCGATCCACTTCAATTTTTACATTTGTGCAAACTCAGACATCTTATCTATAACTGATTGTGCAAAGTTCATATGCAGCCGTTTCCATCCGAATGATACATAGAAATGTTTCTCCCTTTTATTTCGGTTGCAAGACAATATATTTTTAATATCTGGTGCAAAAAAGGTACCTCAAGGAAAGGCAAATACTGGTTTAAAAATAACTTCTAAAAAATTTAACATTTATAATAAATATATCGGAAATTTACAATAAAAAAGACCTCAAGAACCAAAAATTTGACTCTTTATTGTAAATATAACTCATGTGGTTGTCGACTTTGGCATCTCATACTCATACCACTCAATTGTGTAATATCGTTTAGAGGTTAAGAATCGGCACATTAAAGACCAACTGGATAAGCAGTAAAGCAGAAAAAAAATTTCTACAAAAAACAACTAAGATCACAGATGGTAATTGTTGTGTTGGTTAATGTTCCAAACCCTTGCTAGGGGACCCAGGAAAAAACCGGAAATCCCACTAAATTTTTTATAGCCAGTAGATATTAATATCTACTAACACCAGGATTTATGCAACACTTTTAAAACGTTTTGCTACTATACTAAAGGCCTTATATTGAAAATTATGGACAGTATTCCAAGGCTTTTCAAATTTATCCAAAGGATACGGATTTTAACAACATTCTGTTGATACATTGGACTGATTTAATCTCCAACAAGGCAGTTTTCCAATACTCACTAAATATTACCTAGCATGTTTCGCTCAGGTTGGTCTGCACGTGTTAACCGTGTTCTTTAATAACAGTCATACAATTTTACTCAGATTGCTTACGAATTTACTTTAGTTTTTTATAATCCCATTGCCTTCAATATTACCCCATAATTAATACTGAAAAATATATTCTCACTATTTCTTGGCCAAATGTCATGGAGTAACATTTTAGACCATCATTAACTTCACGTGTTTGTAATAAATATATTTTCTAGCTTCAAATTAAAACCTAAACTACACACTAAATTTTAAGTCCATAGTTCAGTTTGTTCTCGATACTGTGCGAAAGATACAGACTGAAAAACGTAATTCTGCGGTAGGCTTTCCTAATGATCAAAAATTAAATTAGATTTTTTTTCGACTTATTATTACATAATAGCATACGTTGGTGTTGATAACGTTTTAGCAAACACAAGTGCATTCAATAAATCATATAAAAAAGAAAGTTTTCTGTGCAGAGATTTCAATTTTTTAAACTCTCACCTTAACAGTTAAATACTAAACAAGTAACAACTTGGGAAACAATTATTATTATTTACTGTGACAATGATGCCATTACTCTTCATTACTTCATGCTTTATTGGAAGTAAAAGCAAAGAGAAGAAAGTTGAACTTAATAAACCTGTCCTTGGGAGGAAGGAATTTTTATTATTTGTGTAAGTGAGTTTTATAAAGTTTATAAAGGAAAAGTGTTATTACAAGTAACAATTTTCTAATTTCTGTTTTGGTTTTAATCATTCTTAATTGTAACATTTGCTCCTAATATTAAAAAATCTGAATCAGGTCACATTATTTTAGCTTATTACT
>NW_025777722.1:0-86427 GCF_021130785.1 Homalodisca vitripennis | reverse complement strand
ATATGTCCGGGTCAAGGGGAAGTTGATAGCCATACCAAAGGTGATCCAGAGAGAGGAGAACTATAAATTGTTTTGGGAAGGAAAATGGCAAGATTTATATCATAAAAAGGAAGAAAACGCAAGTACCATAATATTTCGGCAACACAGGAGGACTTAAGTAACTTACAAAATTAAGTTTACAGTTAAATATTTCACTTACAAAAATTATATACATACAGATTCTTAATTTTTTTTCTGGTTAGGTAATACATAAAAAACATCTTACCAGGCATGATATGAGAAACTGGCCTCCTTCCATAGGCATCAGACAGTCCTCCAACTATAGGAGACGCAACAAACTGGAGAAAAGAAAAACAGTGAACCCAGCAAGCCTGTAAGAAAAACAATAACACATTTCATTCACTACTAATATTCGAAGTCCGTTCTGTTAAGGTAACCGGTATTATGCATTAAAATTATGATTCCTAAAATTAATGCTCAATAAGTTAGCCTATATGTTAAGAAGTTATATATTTTATTTCTCCTAATTTAAAACATACAAAGGGATACGTATAAACTATTGTTACAATTATATTTCATTTGAAAGAAATTACACAGCGTAGATACAATCTGGTTTTATTTGAATTGGTGCCTTCTGATAGAAACTCGACGAGGAAGCCAGATATCATTCTCAAGCTTGGCCAGATTGATCCAACCAAGGATGTTTATATTTTTATTACTGCCTTGTCACATTTAGAACAATGAAACATTGGCAGGTGCAAAAACCAGTGCAGAGCCCCTCTGAATTCTGTTCTGAAAACACAATATTCGTCTCATATACGTAGTTCCAATTCTTGCAGCATCTATGGAGCGAGTCAGTTGACAACGAAATCTTTTGCTGGATGGATCGTCCCCCTTAATACTTAAAATCTAGACAATCCAGGTCACCTTGAGGCTAAAGATCCCTAGGAGCTAAAAAATTCCACCTCGCCAGGTTCTAGGAACGTCCTGTACAGGTGTCTCCACCTAAATCAAGGCAATTGCTTCACAATCACATGTGATGTGTACTAACATGTCTCCCTGAACTTCTTGCAAGGTGAAATATCTTTGACTAAGAGAAACACATCTTAAACAGGTGGTAGTTAAAAGTGGGTAATGCCCAGTCAGCAGACTAAAGAACACTCTGATGTCTGGTCTACTGAATCCAATAATAGCTTCGTTGTCTATAGACTGCGGGTCTACTTTAGCCATGTAGCTAAAAACGATTGAAAGCAACCTTTAAGAATTTCAATATACTATATACGTTTATTTACAGAAAGAATTTTTAGGCATATAGACCTATATTGCCCAGAATTATTAACGTATGAAAAATGATGACAACCTGTTTTTATCCCCTCCTCTTTTTACCTACTCCTCCCTTAGTTTTGTTATCCTCCCCCCCAACCAGAAACCCCCGATTCCTCCCAATGCCCTAGATTGATGAACAAATGAGACCATATACCGACTATTAAACACTTTTTGAGCAAAATACCAATGTTTTGCAACTGCCTAAAAAATTCTATCTGGAAATGAAGGTATACTATTTTAATAAGTTTTAGATCTTTTATGTAACATAGCTAAAGTACACATTATCACAAACAACAAATAAGTTAATGTGAAGTGAGGCTGAAGTCAAAATTAATTGATTTACGCTATAATATATTTATAAGCCTCTGTTTTTGTTATTTATGTGTTTAGTTATATACTTGTGACTTTAGAGTACTGTAAGCAATAGACGATTTTCATGTGGGATAATCCGATGAAATAGTTCTTTATTGGAGATCTCAAATAAAAACTCTTAAAATTGCATAAGCCTACAGAAAACCAAGTCTTTAAAAAAATTATATATTTAATCAATAGCATAGCCTATTAGGTTTATATATAGCCTATAACCATATAACTGGCCAAACAAAAATCGTGTGACATAAAGCACAGATGTAGCCTAGAAAAGGGAGTATTGCTCTGCGCCAGAAAAGTAATTTCACTTTTAATATTCTACAACTTCATTATTTGTCAGTTTTATCCCTAAATCTTAGCCTATATTACTTTTGTTCAGGAATATAAGTACAATAAGTTAATAAACTTTTATAACAATTTATCATTGTGTGTATAATTTCATATTTATCACTAACAAATATTCTAACTATAGTATGCCTATATGTTTATCTTCATAAGGCCAACAATGATGTTGCGTGACTGATGTGCTGGTCGACAAAATCAATGTTGGCAGAAAGTTAAGAAAAGAAAAATACTTACCTCCAAAAAGTACTGAATTGAAAACGTTCTGGAGCTCCAACAAGATTCCTTAAATATTCTAATTTGTTCAAGAGCCATGGATATAAACCATTTTCGTCATCATACTTTCGGTAATGTTCCATCAATGAAGGCAAGAGTGGGAGAATCATAGTAAATGCAAGTAAATCCAATAATTAGTGAAACAAATATTATACTGGTTGTTTTTGAATTTTTTGAATTGTCTGTATGTTCAGATTTTTGTAGATTTTATAAATCCATTATTATTAACCACTACTTTTCCTTTTGGAATTAATCTTTCTGGACAAAGAAGCACTCATTGTCTGTTCTTATCAAAGTAAAATCACTTGTTTGAGGAGTAATTATACTGTATGATTAAATCAACTTTGTCAATAAAGAACCACTGTACACTTATTCTCATGCATATGAAGCTCAAGTCACTACAGAGTCACAAAAACCTAGTTAATAAATCCAGGAGTGACAGTGAAAAAAGCAATATTAAACGGATTAACTTTCTAATGTTACTCCTGTGAACAGCTTTCACTAAGCCTATTGGTCATGGTTACATCACTGTTGTGGTTTTATACTTTCCCTTTCAGTATCATTTGAATTAAAACAAAAACACTACATTTCACTAAACCTATGTATTTATAAGTGAAATAAAGTTGTATATTTAACATTAAATATGTAATAAAGAGCCTAAAACGTAAATTAATAAAAATTCAAATTCACATTCAAAACAAAACAAACACGCCCACTCTTCTCTTTTGACATACAATACGTCGCGTCGTCTGCCGGTTTGAAGTTTGAACATCACCATCGTGCCGTGAAGTTAGCGTCACTTAATCGTTCAAACCGTGAAGTCGGGTCTTTGTATTCTGTGTGTAAATATTACAGTTCTCAATTTGAAGGCGCTCCGTTAACCTCAAGAAATGTATTCTTTAATCCGATAGGAACGTAAATGTTTTTTAAATTTCTGCCTCTTTTTAGCTTTTTATTTTTTGTGAGGGCAAGCTGTATTTATTGCTGAAGGATTCGACTGAACTTTTTGTATGCTGTCTTTAAATGTTATATACTTAAAATTGCATCCCATTCCTATTCTCTTGAGAATTTATTTCAGATGGTCTTTTTTTTTCATTTAAGTACTTCCTTTCGGAATTCGAGATGAGTGGGGGTGCTGAACACTTATAGATTGAGCTTAGCTTCGCTTTATGATTTGAAATTCCTGCAATAAACATTTAGAATTAAATTTCCTGTGGATTTACATTTGTACCCTCATAGTCAATGGATATAGGTGCAGTCCTCGTCTCTGTAGCAGGTTGGAGCTGTAACTTATGACTAAGATTTTTTAGCTTTGCTTTGTCTCTACTTTGGTTTTAGAAAGTCAATATTTTTATCTTCCATAATAATGATAGGTGATATCCACACAGGTACAGTATCCAAAATATCAAACACATGTTCAAAAGCTAAATTGAGGTCCTCCACAATTACCTCCCCTTGAGAGCCTCTATAGTATGCACAGTCCATATTAATTCCTTGGGAATTGAACCCCCTAATCAACTTATTCAAATTCAAATGACTTTATTTGTATTATATATACAAATGGGCGAATTTAGGGCCATAAGGCCCTGTCTTACAATTAACTTATTCTGCTGATAAAGAAGACAATGACACAAAGAATTAATACGGAAAGCATAGTTCTTAATTAAATCACATCCAATAAAAATGTTTAAAATTCTGATGCAGGTATTTCATTTCGTAAAGGTCCCAATTTAAACACGCAGTGAACTCAAACCCTTTATGTGAACAAGTTCTTTCGAGATACTTATTCCCATGATTTACTTAGTCTCATGACAGATACAACTCACTCCAAAAAACCTTTCTCTTTTAACCTCCGGCAACCTTACCCCGCTGAGAATATCTCTGATATGCCCAGTTTATACCCTTGGTGAAGCAAACCTCCTGATCAACGTATTATGCCGATAAAAGTTACTGTCTTTGACCAACTACTCCTCAGATAATTAAAACAACTTGTAGTTCTAACCATCTGTAGTACTGGTTTTCTCAGTATACAAAGTTTACTTCCTAGTATGCTAGAAACTTGAAATTTGACACAATCGTAGCGTAGGCCGTTTAATCACAAAAAGTTTAGATGTTGATAATTTTTATTTTCTACTATTCTAAAATTTTGGATCGCTGACCAGTTCAGTCTCTTCTCCTAAGCTCGTAGCAGGTAAACTAGAGATAATATCTAAAATCTTAGTTAAGATTCACCACAAAACTCTACAAAAAAATAAAAATATTGGTTAAATTCATAAACGTTTGATTTGAGCTGATAAGAAACATTCTCATTTCCATAGGTTTTAAAAAAGATTAATAACACGTTTGGGATGAATCAGATTATAATACTTCAGAACAAGTGAGGATACCTACTCTGGTCCAGCTCTCTTGTAAGGGTCCAGTAAATCTAATTTCTTTTCAACATCCTCGACAGTCAATACACACACTGACAAACTTGTTCCTAGAAGAAAACTATACCCAGGAAGAGTACTGAGCATTTATCTAAAAACGGAAGGAAAATTACCAGGAGATCTACAGGGATCTTCAGGAGACAAGCCAGTCTTATCACCACGCTTATAGTTCTCTGAAAAGTACTTGAACGCTTTATTCGTTGGTAAAGTTACAGAAATATCTTATATTATGAGGGTTAGCTTCATTCACATGATTCATATACTTTATACATCATTAGTAGACATATTCTTCGACGTACGATATGTGCGAAGCCGTTTGAAACAACCGTAGTTCTATTATCAAAAGAAATGTTGTACGGTATTTCCTCTTGACCTTACTCTTCATCAACATTAAATCCCCCAATTCCACAGAAAAATCAGAATGGCAAGGGGAATTCCTTGTACTTTTACAATAGAACGGATTCCATCCAACAGAGTAGTAAAAGTACCTAAGCATATCTGGCATTGGTAGATCATAACGGACTGGTTCGACCAAGTAATACTTGGGTGCTTTTCATTTATGTTACATCTTCCAAAATCTCTGAATTATTGCCATATTACGGATAAAAAGATTGCATGGAACTGTACTGTAAGAAAAACCAGCTGACAAAAAGGAGAAGAAAGGCTTCGCTCGCTGATCAGTAGTCATGTTTCTACCCAATTGGAATAAAACATTACCTTAACGGGCTTTGACCTAACCTCACTTATCAATGAGCGAGAGTCACTTTTCCACTGAGATCTTCAGCTGACTGACAAAACAGTTTTACCTAGTGTTTTCTAGTCCGCTATTTTCTTCGAATTGTTTGTTCAAAAGTTTTATTTAAGTGTTTTTAATTATTGTTTTTTAACTTTTTACCGTGTTTAGATTGTATTTGTTTGATTAATTCACAAGATTCGTTCACACAAGAAATTTGATGTTCAATTCAAATATTGTAAACAAAGGCTTAACCTAAAATGTTTTAAACCTACTCCTACCGCTATGACAGCCAGCCAGGCTAATGAATTGTTCCCGCTCGGACAAAGTTCGACGTTAGACATGAATGAAATGCTAACTGTTCCTCTTCCCGATAACAACAACGACTTCGTGAATCCAAAAAAGCGACATATTACTAAAACTGCAAATGCTTCTCCACCTCCTAAGAAGTACTACCTCGATGTGAGTGAGATTCATTCAAAAAACCGATTCAAGATACTTGAACCAACCCATACCAATGTTGCAGATCATAGCTACTGTCTTCCTTCCTCACAACAAGGACATGAAATGGAACAAGGATCTCCTGATGATATAAAGAAAAATAAATCACGATCTAAGATCCCACCAATATTTTTGCGTGACGTAAATAACCACCAAGAAATAATAAAAGATATTAAGTGTAATGTAATATCAAATTTCACAACTGAAATCAAAGCTAAATCGATCAAGATAAACCTAACAGAAATAAATGACTACAGGAAACTAACTAACTTTTATGAAACAAATCAAGTAAAGTTTTTCACGTTTAAACCTTCCCAGGACAAAAACCTTGAAGTGATCATTCGTAATGTTCCCTACTCTCTAACTGACGAAGAAATCAATCAAGAGTTATGTGACATGGGTTACCCGACCATTAAAGTATCAAGATTGTTCAACAAAAACAAAAGTCCAATGCCACTCTGTTTTGTAGAGCTGGAGAATTCGGAAAGTGGTCGTGATATTATGAACCTTGAACAATTGTTTCACGCCATAGTTAAAGTGGAAATTAAAAGGAAGTCAAAAAACATCCCACAGTGTCTGAGATGCCAAGACTTTGGTCACACAAAAAACTTCTGCAAACTGGACCCTCGCTGTGTGCGGTGCTCGGGATCCCATCTCTATTCAGACTGCCCGGTCAGTAAAGAAACCAAACCAGTGTGTGTTAACTGCGGCGCGAGGAACATACTTCAAATTACAGGAGGTGTAAATACTACCAGGGCATCAAGCAGAAATTGACCGGTCGCAAGAAATCCTCCATAGGGAACGACCAAGAATCTCGTCCACAAGTTACAACGACACGACCCGAAAACTCAACGAACCTAGGGAAAAACTCAACCAAAATCATCTCCACCTCGATCTCCGTTGAATATGAACTCCCCCAGCTATGCTGAGGTGGCTCATCCGTCGTACATTCCTTCAACTGCAAACTCCGTAGAGGATCCACAATCTCTGGAAGCAGGTAACATCTCAGGTCTTGACGAAATAATAAGCAATGTAGTAAAAATACTCATACCCCAGTTGAAAAAGGTTATTCAGCAGGTTATTGCTTCTTTCTTTAAAAATGCCCGCCCGTGACTAACAATCAGGCCCCAACTCTCTTTAAAAACTTAATTGTTCTCAATTGGAATGCCAATGGCTTGAAAGACAAAAAACATCTCTTTACAGATTTCCTAGTAAGACATAATATAGATGTTGCATGTGTCACTGAAACTCACTTCCTGCCCAATGATAAATTTAAAATAAGTGGCTATTCTATTTACAGACAGGACCGAGTGGCTCCTCATGCCTCTGGGGGTGTCGCAATTTTGATCAAAAGAAACATAAAACACCACGAATTTCTTGCTCCCCAGTTACAAAGTTTAGAAGCTGTTTCCATAAAAATAATTTTACAAAATGGACTCAACTTTTCATTAGTATCAGCATACTTACCTCCTAACAAACGTTTTGTTGATGAAGATTTTAATAGGATTCTCTATAATAATAGTCCTACTATTTTAATGGGAGATCTAAACAGTAAAAACACTTTATGGGGATGTCGCACTAATAACCCAAAGGGTAATAAATTGAATGACTACTTGATGCGTACAACTATTAATATATCTGCTCCTGTAGAACCAACATTTTATCCGTGGCAGAGAAACCAGCAACCTGACATATTAGATATTGTTTTGTTTAATAATTTCAATGAACCGATAGTACAGCAAACCTTATGCGAGTTAACGTCTGACCACTTACCAGTAATTGTAAACTTTTTCAATTAAACCCGATTTTACCAATCCTCCATTGAAACTAATAAATGGTAAAGTTGACTGGGCTGTATTTCATAACGAATTAGAAACTAATATTATCTTGCCGAATTGTTTACAGTCTTTCGAAGATATTGACAACTGTGTACTACAATTCACTGAGCTGATTAAAAATTCGGTTAAAAAAGCAGTCGCAAAACAATCACAAACCATGTTTTGTCCTAATCGCCCTCCGCAAAGAATTCTTAATTTAATTAAAGAAAAACATGTTTTTAGGAGACGGTGGCAGAGACACAGGCATCCAGAAGATCGCATGCAGCTTAACAGGCTCATCAGGAAAATAAAATCAGAATTAGATATTTTCAAAATTAATGACTATCAGAAATATTTGAGTGAAATAAACCCAGGCGATAGTTCAATGTGGCTGGCAACCAAAAGAATTCTCAGAACGCCTTCTACGATCCCTCCCCTTCAACAAGGCCAGGAGACGTACCAGAGTGACTCTGAAAAATGTGAGGTTTTTGCGAATTATTTTGAAAATGCTTTTTCCCCTAACCCTACTGTTAATTTGCAAACTGAAGATGAAGTCAACAGGTTTCTAAATAGCACAATCTTATCTGCTGAGCTTCCCACTCAGTATATCTCAACATCTGAAATTAGAAATGTTATCCAATACCTACCGTTGAGGAAAGCTCCTGGGTATGACTTGATAAACAAACTTAATATTAAAGGAACTCCCGCCAACAGCCCATCAGCTATTAAAAACTTTATTTAATGCATGCCTACACGTTGGTTACTTTCCTAAATCCTGGAAACATGCTGAAGTTATTGTTATCCACAAGCCCGGTAAGCCTGTTAGAAATCCCTCTAGTTACAGACCCATCAGCCTACTACCCACTCTGGCAAAAGTATTTGAAAAGCTAATACAGAAGAGACTATGCAGATTCATTGAAGATGCTCAATGTATTCCTCCCCACCAATTCGGTTTTAGGGCAAAACATTCTACTACGCAGCAACTTGCGAGGTTAACACAAAACAATAGTGCAAGGGTTTGAAAATAAAAGACACTCTGCTGCTTTGTTTCTGGATGTTGCTCAGGCCTTTGACAAAGTATGGCACAAAGGCCTTCTGTATAAGCTATTTCAAACTGGACTTCCAAATTACTTGCAAAACATCATCGAATCATTTTTAGAAAACCGGACTTTTTCAGTAAAAATAAATTCTACTCATTCCACTGTTTCGACAGATCCGGGCTGGTGTGCCACAAGGCTCAATTTTAGGACCTATCCTGTTTAATATGTTCATGCATGACCTACCCATTCCAGCTCATTCTACGCTTGCTCTTTTCGCTGATGACACTGCCTTGATTTCCCAACATCAAGACATTGACACAGCAGTTGACATGCTTCAGACTGATACAGACCTACTGTTGGATTGGTTCGTTAATTGGAAAATCGCACTTAACCCTCTAAAATGTGAAGCGAAAATATTTTCGCTAAGAAAATTCAATCCCTTAAGGAATATAGAAATTCAAGATAACATCATACCATGGAATGAAAATGACAGAACTGTTAAAATATTTGGGTGTCTTATTAGACTCTAAACTTACTTATAAACAGCACATAAATTCAAAATTAAATCAAGCAAACACAAGATTGGCACAAATGTACCCAATTATCAATAGAAGATCATCTCTTAAACTTAAATGCGCTCTTTTAATCTACCAAGGAATATTCAGACCCTCTTAACTTATGCTTGTCCAGTTTGGGGTCCTTGCCTCCATAAATCAAAAATGAACAAACTTCAAGTATTCCAAAACAAGTTTTTGAGAATAGCAACAAATTCTCCATGGTTTGTTAGAAACCGACAGATTCATAATGAATTAGAAATTCCGACCATCTGTGACTACATCCGAAAACTAAGTGCTACATTTCTAGAAACTCTGGACCAATCAACAGGTGCTGTCCATTTTAACATTGGCCAAAGAACTGTCAACAGAAGACTGAAAGCACGTCTTGTTCAAGACATTTTATTATAATTTGAAACTTACATTGTTTGTCAAGTACTAAATTTTATTGTTTATTTTCTGTTAACTGTATTATGTTATAGGGTGTCTCCATTGGAGCAAACCCACTAATGTTAATATTTCTATGTTCTTCTGTTCTCTATGATTCAAACTTCTGTGTATAATTATTTACTTGTAGTAATTGAACCAGAAATAAAGCTTTTGAAAAAAAAAAAAAACTTTTCCACTCCAGCGGTGCAGCAGTTACTCAACAGAAAGAAAACAGAATATTGTGAAGGTTGACGATTGACAACAGCGTTGAAGATTTGCAAAAGGCCTTTAGATAACACATGTTTAGTGTTTTATAGTACTTAATCTTGAAATATAGTTACTTACGAAGGTGTACTTTTACAACATGCCAGTTGCAAATTTACTCGAAAAGCAGGTTTTTTCAGCAAGCAAGACGAATCCACCTTTAGGTAAGAAATGGAGGCTAAGTTTAAACATATGTACAACTTTTATAAATGTTAATGCTACAGTAACAGACTTTTTGAATATTAGTTAAAAGTGCCAAGGACAGTAGGCCTATTACAGTGTTAAGGCTACTCAACAATGCCTTGCCATTTTTAGAGATTTAGGTGTAGTAATTGAAAAATGTTAAAACAGTGATATTTATTAGCAATTTTATTGTGATTGTCGTTTTGTGCAAACATGTATATGTTAACACTGGACTACTCAAGAACTTCATAAATATAAGAAAAAATGTCACTTTGCTTTTTTACATGCCTTACCCCCTCCCTCCACCATATACTTGATATATATTGTTGAATTCAGAAATAGACCTAAACTAGGTTATATTAACTTTTTGGAGTAGAGTATGATAGCGGATCTGGTATTTTATATTGACTAATCAGTTTGAAAAATAATTAAATCATCTGTAACAACTGTATACACATTTTTATGTTCTAAACACAATGTGTTCTATAAGTAACTTCTTTTTAATAAAAAAATAGTTAACTTTAGAAAACTACACGAAATTACACTTAAAGATCATTTACTGAAAACACATTCTTGATTTTAAGATGTTTGTTTTGTTAGTACATTTTCTTTATTATTTAAATGACATTTTTTGTGTCACCTGTTAATTTTATAATTTGATTATTGGTTATGGTTCACATTTATCATTTATGACATTACGTAATTAAAAAAAAAACTATTTCTATTAATTTGAAACATGTCTAACTTAATTCTGTATTTTAGATATGTTGATAGTTCTGTTACTCCATAATACTTTATATTCTATAAAGTATTGATGATAGTAACAAGCGATTTAGAAACCGCATATTGTGTAAAAAAAAAACTATTTCTATTAATTTGAAACATGTCTAATTCTGTATTTTAGATATGTTGATAGTTCTGTTATTCCATAATACTTTATATTATATAAAGTATCGATGATAGTAACAAGCGATTTAGAAACCGCTTATTGTACTCTGCCCATTTTAAAAATTGCAATGTTAAAACCAAATATGTTACAAACAATGAATAAAGAGAGAAAAATCCGTACACTTTGGAAGATTTATCTAATTTTATCGTTTTTGTAATCATTTATATGAAATTAGAGCACATTGCCACAGGCTGTGTTCTCATTTTAAACAGATGGGCTTTTTGATTGTCAACAGTTTTGATTGATCAGCTGTGTCTGTCCACAATATATCATGTGTAACAGAAAAAAAACGCGTATTAATGCGAATAATTATAAAATACGGTACTTTGGGATTATACCGACCACACTAGTATGAAGAACACAAAAATAGAAATTTATAGAAACAAACATGATAGAACGAAAAAACAACTCTTCAATTACAAAATTACAAACTTACAAGCATTTCCAGGTATTGTGATCGTTATTGTTGTCGCTGTTATCTTATCTTTTCTCGAGAATCCTGATTACGGCAGGACCGCGCGGCATCACGTGATTTGCACGGTACATAATTGCCTTTCCATTACAATTCAATTTATATTTCTGATTAGCCCCTCTAGAATTTGATATTTTACTGATAGGTACTATCTCGAGGGATGTTTTTCTTTCGTCGACATCAGCGCGGGCTTTGGCAGCACCTTCGGTCCGGAGGCACTCGCAGATGGCCGGAGGCACTCGCATTTTGGGTGGCGGAATGTGATCAAGAATAAAAACAAGTTTTTAGTGTTTTTTTAATAAAGAGTTTAGTTTGGTAAATGTTTGTTTTTGTTGAATTTTTGTGTTTGGAGAAATGTAGAGGTAAAACACGGAAGTACAAACAAAGCGATGCACCAGCTGAACGGGCGGCGAGACTCTGCAATCACGTTATCTACTAGACGCTCGACTTTGACCTCTGTCTGAGGATGGGGAGGGGTTTGCGATAAGACAATTCCTGTTTTATATTGACGAAATATTGTTCTACGCTAATCTAGTAATCAGTAGAAACGAAATGTGAAATAACGATTCATGTCTGGGTGTGGTCGGTATAATCCCAAAGTACCTAAAATACATATAAAAATATAGTTTTGTATTTTTGATATATTTGTTTTGTAAGCTAAATATTGGCAATTTGCTCATTTGCTAAAAGACTGTTTAACCTGGACGTTGGCACTGAAAGAATTGAAGCTTTTGTATCAGGCCTATTTTACGTTATCTTACCTGAAATAGAAACACTATAAAAGGATAGAAAATAATAATGAAATCTGAAATTTTATTAATTAAATTTTAACCCAAATAATGGAGTAATGGTCTTTATTAATTCTTCTGAGAATAAAAGTTTATATAGGACTGATACGAATATCTCTGATCATCAGTGCAGGCTGCGGCACCACCAATGGTGACAAATGAAAAACAACCCTTGATGTAGTAGGTACCTATCACTAAAATATAGAATTTTAGAGAGTCTGATTACAAATGCCTCTGGTCATTACTACAAGGTAAAAAATGTAATTTGACAAAGGAAACAAATATTTTAAATTCACCTAACCATAACTTCTTTCCGTCTTGTAAGAAAAGCAGTTCTACTTTTAATATTATAATTCACAACTTTGTTATTTGTAATTTTCATCTCTTTCTTTATAGGCTATCTCATATTGTTTTGTTCAAGAGGACGATTGCAATAGGTTAATAATTTGAATCTCATTGTTGGTGTGGATGAAAACAAATTTGTAAATAATACAAACAAATTCAATCAATCTTTTAAAAAACATAATAAGTAATGTAAAAAACACAAATAATTTAATAAATGAACAAAACTAACATAACAAGGTTTATAACTTCCTAATTCCCTATGTACGTATGTACAACTACTTACAAACTACCTGGTAACTTCTGAAAACAAAAATATCAGTTTCCCAATTAAAAAAAACAACACATGATTACTCATTAAACTCGTACTTACACTCTGAAAAATCATAATGACCAATAATTAAAAAATGAATAAATTTATTTCCTGATATTTTGTGTTCATGAAATAACTTATTCAAACATTAACATACATTTCCAAAATAAATGTTAGACTCAATGCACCACAGTGCTTAAGTTGAGATATGGATGCCATGGTTATACACAAGGAAGTGAAGGCACTACTAAACAGGAGGGTTATTGATGCTGTACCTGTTCTGACCACAGAACACTCAGATGAGCTATTAGTTGTAGGTTTTATTTCCCTTGGGGCGGCCTTCTGCAATGCACTTAAACCTCAAGGGCTTTTTGCGCACCCTGGAAACACACCATGAGGCCCACCAGTCTACAACTTCAGCAGTTCCACAAACCGCCAAAAACAACCTATCAAGTCCTCCTGGGAAAATTCACCACCCCTGTCCAATCTACCAAAGATGGCATACCGCTCTCTTGCTAATGCGGGGCAATCAAAGAGCAGGTGCTCAGCAGTCTCCTCCTGCTCATTCTACAGAGCGGATCCTCCTGAAGGATGCCGACTCTGTGAAGATGCTTCCTCAGGTGACCATGCCCCGTAATGAGACCAATAACCTGAGAAGACATTGATCTGTTTAATGAGAGAAGGTCCGAAGCCACCCTGGAGAAAGGTGACTGTAATACTATTCTACTCATTCTCAAACCCGGATGCAACCTCCACCTTCTCTCATGCTCCGCGCGAATCAATTTCGAGACAACCCTAGAGGATTCACACCTTGGAACACCGCTGAACGGTTGAGGGCCCGTCATAATTGTCGCTGAGCCCTAGTTGGCCAGGGCATCAGCTCTTTCGTTCCCAAGAATCCCCTCATGACCAGGAACCCAACAAACGGTTACATTGTTGATTCTGGCAAGGGAGGAAACAGCCTGATAGCAATCCCAAACCAGTTTGGATTTGATCTCGCAAGAGTCCAGCGCCATCAGTGCTTCCTGACTGTCCGTGAAAATATTAATCGTCTTGCTCCTATATTGCAGACGAAGATTCTCACGAGCACATTCCATAATAGCTATGACCTCCGCTTGAAACACTGTCGGATACGGACCCATAGGGACCACCAGCTCCCTACATGGTCGGAGTAGTTGTAGATTACACTGAAAAACGGATTTAAAAAGATACATAAATATGACAAAAAAATGATGTGTTCTTATCCTACATTAAAAAGCTTAGTTGTTTGTGATTTTCATCCTAAAAAAGAATTAGCAGAAATATGTTAATAACTTTGAAATTATGATTGGTAACTCTAGCTGTTAACTTAACTGATACCTATTTGTTACATCTTTGATTCTTATGACCAGTGCAGAGTATATAAGCCTTAACCTTAAAACTGGCAATGGTGAACTTCAGTACTGGTTAAGCATTTTTGCATCTTTGCAAGACATATTTTACAAAAAATACAGTTTTTATACTTACTCAAAGGAAAAGGAAACACTCTTCCTTTTTTGTGTTATAGTTATACTTATTTGTAACCATTATTCACTCTCCTTATGTGAAGAACAAAATAAATGTTTAACGCCTAATTAAAATTCCAAGTTTATCTCTTTGAAACAGTAGTACAAAAAATTTATTATTTATAAAAGATAATGAAAACTTATATTTATAAGAATCGCAAATAAAATTTATGTAGTTTTATATAATAAATATAAAATTTTTTAATTAGTAAGTCTATCAAATTACCAAAAACTGTATATTTTATTACAAATTATGA
Organism: Homalodisca vitripennis; assembly: GCF_021130785.1. Lineage (NCBI taxonomy): Eukaryota > Metazoa > Arthropoda > Insecta > Hemiptera > Cicadellidae > Homalodisca > Homalodisca vitripennis. Next base: position 71,499 of record NW_025777722.1, on the reverse strand, counting down.
AACATTAATTATTATCATTTATAAAAATGTAATTTGAAGGAAATGGTTGGCCCACACGAATCATGATAATTTCACTGAATAAATATGTATTTTTTGTTTACTTTTCATAGCTAAATCTGAGGTTTAACTTTTTTAGAAATAAAAAATTACAATAAAAGCAATATAATTTCTTATAATTTTATGTAATACAATATACTCGACAGAAAATGTTAGGTTTTCTATTAACAATGAAAAACTGAAAGACTTGTACACGAGTGCAGCTGTTTTATGTGTAGAAGACTCGGTTTCTTTCACCGTGCTTGGGATTGTGTCAGTCAACATTGTAGTCGCTCAATTGTGCCCCTGATGGTTGATTGTGTCTCTTCATCTGAATTTGTACTTCATTTTGTAATCTAGGTGTATCTGATGTTGAAACGATCCCAAGTGTTCGTTTTGAGATTCTTCGTTGCTGACTATTTTTAGATCCCTTCAGACAAACATGACACCAGAATATCGGGAGTCAAATCTGCGATAGCATCAGATTTCAGATGCTGCTCAGAAGAGGAACGTGAACTGGAGTAAAACTCAACATTTTCACATGTAAATAACTCGCCATGAGTCTTTAGCCAGTTCTAGGGCTAACTACTAAATTAGAATGTGGGCGGAAAATTAAGGGTAAGGGGCAGCCCTACCAAGTTAATTATTAGGAAAAGAAATCCTCAATAAAGTTAATAGGATTCCTCAAGTAGATGATGTTGGGAAATTGAAGTTAGAGGAAAAGTGTATGTCAAGATTGACCAGGGGTTTCATTGGTTATCGTGTGGCAAATGGGATGTTTCTCATTATTAGTTTTTTTTCCCATTATCATTAAAGAGTGAAGAACAATATGCGGACCCAGTTTTTATATTAATTTTCTATACAGTATCATTTATTTAGAACCATCAATATTATTAACCAATTTTGTATAATGGGAGTATAAAAAGTGGACCCACTTTTTATATGGCTTATTATAATGATAAATGCTTAATCCTTTTAATTCCAACCATTTTAAAAAACATTATTTTAATAAAATACTGATTTTTGATTTAGTTTAGTCAAGTGTTTGAAATATTCACTGTTACGATAACAATATTTGAAATGCTCACAGTAAAACTAAAGGGTACCTTTTGCATTAACCGAGGTAATATTTTTTACCCTTTAAATGCTAACGTCTGATTTTACCGGTTGTTCAGGAAAAAAATCACTAAAAATCGAAAACTTAATATTTTTAAACTAATATTATATTAAATTGTTTGTGAAGAACTGTTCTTTTAAAAATAAATTGTTATATTACACCACTGATCAATTAACTCTAACGAAAATCAATCTAGAACTCGCATATAAACATTTCTAGTTGACATGGCTAACGGAAACAATGTGACATTAGTTTCTTAAATGTTGTATAACTCACTCATTACTGAAGATAATGATATACATTTTTCAAGATTTGTAGACAGTTCAATACCCTTTCCAGTGATATGGACAAAGATTCAAGATTCAAAATTTCTTTATTTACATAATCGTTAAGATTAGTAATGGCGTCAAATACAAAGTTACTAACTATTACAGTGTAGAACATTAATTAACATATTATAAAACATGTAATGTTACATGATCAGTGATTATTACTTGACACAAATGTTAAAACTGTTAAACATTAAAAATAAAGCAGTGTTAAATGAATACAATCTGGCTGCATATGAAACTTCTACAGAGAAAAATGTACATATGAAATAGAATGAAAAAATCTAAAGTTAACATTGATGATACAAAATGAAACAAGTTGGAGTTAAAAATGGACATGTCAAAGTTTGTGTTAAAATGCTCTATCAAAGTGGTAAAATAATTTCAAGTTAGTGCTAGTTGAAATGTTGTTTCCAGTTATGGAACTCTGCTAGGCTGTAGAAGGGTCGGTCCTGAAGCCAAACTCTTCAGGCGGCGTGGAAACTTTTGTACTTCTGTCTTCTTAAGGTCTTCTGGTAGAGAGTTCCACATTTTGGCGCCAGTGTAGCTGGGTTTCTTCTCAGTCCTACTAAGATGATGCACAGGAAGGCAGTAGTTGGTTGCGTGCCTGGTGTTATGGTGGTGGATCTGTGCTCCATTTCTTGCCGCGTCTGGCGCCTTGATGTGTATATAAGTCACAACTTCTAGAATGTAGATGCTTATGACTGTGAGGATCTTCAGGCTCTTGAAAGTGTCTCTGCATGTTTCTCTTGGTTGAAGGTTCCCTAGAATTCTGATTGCTCTTTTTTGTTTTAGGAAGACACGTTGTAGGTTAGTGTTAGTTGTTCCTCCCCATACAGCTATTCCTTAGCGTATGTGTGACTCAAAGAGTGCATTAGTATGCAGTCTTGGTAGTTGTGGTGTCACTTATACTTCTCACTCTTCTCAGCACATACAGTCCTGTGCTAAGTTTCTTGCAGAGTAAGTTGATGTGTTGTGTCCACGATAAGTCTTCGTCAATTGTAACTCCAAGGTACTTGGTGGAGCTAACTTCATCAAGTTCTGGTATTCGTGTGACAACTTCTCTGTTTCTTCCTAGTACTAGTTGTTTTGTTTTCTTTTCATTGAGGACAAGGTCATTGTTGTGGCAGTATTGGGATTGCCATATTTATGGCTGTGAAGGAATCAATTTCTAGTTGTTCTGTGTTTTCTCTGCCAAGTAATAACACTGTATCATCTGCGTACATTAAACAGTTGCAATAGAGCTCAAGGAGTTTAGGAAAGTCGTTTGTAAAGAGTATGTACAGAACAGGGCCTAGAACCGATCCTTGAGGGACTCCTCTTGTGATCTTCTTCGGATGTGATCTTACTAATTCTAGTTTTTCCATTGTTATAGTGTTTTATCTCCACCAGTTGTTTTCAGTCTGTTAAATAGCTTTTAAACCACTCTTTTGTTGTTCCCCCCGAATTCCTAGTGATGACAGCTTTTTAAGGATATGTTTTTTTTTTTGTAATGATAATTAGATTGAAAAATGTAATTGAAATCAATTCTAATTTTGTGACGTAAGTCCATTTTTGATATTCCTAAATTTAATTTTATGGTACCTTTGTTATTTAATGTTAATTAGGCAGTTTTCAATGAAAAATTACAAAAAAAGTATGTTGATAGCTTATTATCAAAACATGTGCATTTTATACTGAAAACCTTGCAAAATGCCGTCAAAAGGGCTGGCACTTTTAGGTTCACCCACTAGAAAAATATCTGGTACTTTTTCAGTACACCCACTCAATAAATATTCGGCATTAAAAGGGTTAAATCATCCCTAAATAAAAATTTTACAAAAATGTTGTTTGATATTTGATATAAACATTTCAGGTGAGCTTGCTGTCCTGAAGCTTATCGGGAATGAGAAAATCTCTGTAGAATGGACTAACACGCAAGGCTCTAGTTCCCTGACTGTCAGTCCGGACGTGGTCTTGGAGACCAGTACGGACATTTATCGGTTCCTCGCCAAGTCCTTTCCTGAACTCAGCCTCTATGGGACAACTTTACTGGAGCAAGTAGAGGTACGATATGTATACATTATCATTTGTCTTTTGACCACAAACTTCGTATAGTCTTCCGTACTATGGAAATTGATCCAAATTTTGATGTAAAACTACATCCTCCTCTTTTTGAGGTTAAGTAGAAGAAAAGATTTAATTTATAACTTTATCTAAAAAAAAATTATTCTCATTTCATTTTGTGAAACGAAATATGACACAGATCATCATTGAGTTGAAACATATTTATATTACTAATAAGTAAATAAACACACACAAACACTAACATTTACTCTGGCAGTAGACTTGGAAATAATCTGGAAAATATCATTCAAAACCACAAAGAAGAAAAGCACAGGAGTGCAGAATGTGTTTAAACCTGTTGGGGGAGTACTGACGGCTATAACAGTCATCCTACCTAGTGTATACTAGAGTAAGCAAAATTATCCTTAATGAACTCCAGGGAGTAAAGAAAAAACATTCAAAATGTATTGAAACCTTACAAAATATCATAATAATGCATTTTTTGGATCTACAACATGATAAATTCATACATTTTGTTTTTTTTTTAGAATTTTTACAAACGTATGATAGTGTTCAAAACACGGGTACACACAAAGTGCTACTTCACATTTTGTGCACTCATAAGCAGTTTCTTTCCTTTTACGCTCACACCCGTGTTGTATTTGAACACACAAAGCAGCGTTTTAGCTTCCTTCGGCCATTTTCCCTTACTGGTAGTGGGCGGGGGAAATGACGACCTGACAAACGTAGCTGCTGCTGGGCTCTGCCCAACGGACACATCACAGCTGCGGCCTCTTCTCTTGGTGCAACATGTGCTTCCAGTATCTGTCTGATAACGTTAATTCGGAAGTCCATGATGTGAACCTTAGCATTTGGGTTTTTTTGATTCCATGTATAGCCTATAAATGGACGTGGCGCGAGAAAATGACAGAACATTTGGCGGCAAATCTGTGATTATGTATTCCGTCACTAGGAGCCAGCACCGTACATCAAATCGGATTGTCTTTTTTGGCTGATAAAAACCGCAACGTAAATACAAGAGATATTAAAAATATTTTAAGTTCAAAAAGGGTTACCAATTTCGAAAAAACTAGTAGACGACCTTCTTAGTGTTAAGTGGGATAGTTTGCTACAAAAATAACAATATCGATGTTAGTTTTCAAAATTTTCTCAGCAAAATTACTGATTGCATAAATTTAAGTACGCAAGTTACAACTATTAGTAATAAACTGGCTAAGGCTAGAGCGATTAGTCCCTGGATGAATGAGGCGCAACTTAATCGTTTAGAAAGAAGAAAATTGCTTTTACAATCAGTTAAAACGCTCCCCTTACAATCAAAATCTTAGGAGCTACTTCACACGTTTTAAAAACAAACTTACAATTGACCTCGACGAGAGAAAAAAACCGGGTACTATGCTGAGCTGTTTCACAAATGCGGTGGCCGTCCAGCGGAACAGTGGCGCTTGATAAACAGTTTATTAGGAAACAAAAAGCAACCAATTGGTAAAATTACTCTTCAAGATGGCCGCACTATTGAAAGTGAGGACGTTATAGCAAATGAATTTAACAACTATTTTTCGAGCACCAAATTTATTTATCAGAATCTAGGCCAAAGTAACGAAACGTTTACTAATTTACAAAGACAAAATCAATCTATGTTTCTTTTTCCTGTAGACAAAGATGAAGTGGAAAGTACAATTCGAAGTATTCAGAACAAAAAGTCTTCCGGCTTTGATAGCATTAATGTAATTCTTTTAAAGAAAATAAATCATGTCATTTCTGACCCCTTAGCCAAACTAATCAATATAAGCTTTGCTACCGGAGTGTTCCCTACGGTTTTAAAGAAATCAATAGTTGTGCCAATTTTCAAGGGCGGAAATCCAGAATTGTTAGAGCAGTATAGGCCAATCACACTGCTCTCAATTTTCTCGAAACTGCTGGAAAAACTTACAAGAACAAGATTTTTAAGTTTTCTTTATTCAAAAAATTTTTTTTCTAACAATCAATTCGGTTTTAAAAAAGGTAAAAGTACAGAGGACGCGATTGAAAAACTTATGCATATGGTTTATACAAATTTAAATTCTGGCAAAAAAAGTAACAGGCTTATTTATTGATTTCAGAAAAGCGTTTGACTTAGTCCGTCATGATTATCTTTTAACAAAACTAGAAGTAACCGGCATTAGAGGCCCTACACTAAATTGGTTTCTAACTTTTCTTCAAAATAGAGAACAACAAGTTCGGATACGCAACGTTTTGAGTGACATAAATTTAGTAAATATCGGCGTTCCTCAAGGCTCAGTTCTATCGGCAGATCTCTTTTCCTTCTTTATTAATGATCTCTTATTAGAAAAGTTTCGTGGAGAAATCATAGCATTTGCCGATGATATTTCATTCTTGTATTCGTCTGAAAACTGGGCTACAATTAAAGAGTCGATAATTCATGACTTAGCTTTACTGAACAATTGGTGTAACAGGAATGCAATGGTAATAAATGCATCAAAAACAAAAATTTTAAACTTTGATTTGACTGGTTTTGAATTTGACTATGAGTTTAAGTACCACAACAATTGTTTAGGTGTACAAAATTGTACCTGCGAAGTTATTCAACAAACACCCGAATTTAAATACCTTGGAATTTTAATTGACAACAAAATAACGTGGAAAAGTCATATAAATAAATTACACGCCGAAATCAGGAAATCAATTCGAACATTCTATTTCTTAAGAAATATCTGTGACATAACTTGCTTAAGATCACTGTATTACGCTTTGATAAACTCCCGCCTTCAATATGGGCTGCAGTTTTGGGGTGGCGCTTATGATAACTTAATTAATAAACTTTTTGTGACCCAAAAAACACTTTGTTTAGAATTATGCTTTTTAAAAAACAGCGTGAACACACTGACTATCTTTTCAAACATCTGCAAATTTTACCTATAAAAAACCTTTTTGTGTTTAAAGTTCTTCAAGCATTTTTCAAAAAGAGCGGCAACAGTGGAACTGAAAATTTGTTTTATTCAACTCAAAGCACAGTCCGCCGTTTTTTTTTTGTTAGACCAAAGGTAAACAGATCATTCTTTGTAAAAACATTTGTATACTTAGGTCCAAAATGCTTCAATCTTTTACCTGATAATATAAAACAAATTACTAGTTTTAAATTGTTTTCCAAAAAGGTTAAAATTTGGCTCAATAATATTGACGATTTAGGCATTTTACTGTCTATTGTTTCCTAACTTTGACTGTCTAGCTTACGATCTAATTTAGTATTAATCTATATTGTTATAAATTTTGTATATCTTTAATGTGATGCTCTTCAATTATTTTCTCTTTAACGGTGATATAACTGTAAAATAGGTGCAATTATTAAATATGGTTTTTTTCGTTCTCTTACATACTTATTTTTATTATTATTAGTTGGTATGCGCTACAGAAGCCGAAAAAATAAAATGTTAATTTATTACGGAAGACTACTAATTTAAGTTGTAATTATGTTATAATTAAATTACCAAAATAACCACCGAATACTGGCAAATGGTGGTTATTTGCCTTTTCCAAGTTGTCATCTTATTATGTAATATAAATGAAAAAGATGGAAATAAATATATTCTATTCTATTCTAATTACTTTGAACATTTCACAGTCGAAATAGTATGTAAGAACGCCACTAGATTTCAAATTCAAATTCAAATTCAAAATTTCTTTATTCAGCCATGTAACAGATTACAAGAATAGCGTCACAATAAATCTCAATATAAATTTATAATTGCTATATTAAAACATAAAAATCAGTTTGACACTCACTGAAAAAGTAAGATTTGGCTATGTAGCCTTCTACAGAGTAAGTTAAAACAATTTTTAAATCAAGACAGTTATTAGTTAAGGTAATTATTAGGTAATTTAAGGGGATTTTATACATTTCTAAACATACCCAACAATACTTAAATGTTACTTACATATTGAAACAAAAAAAGTCTTCAAAAGAATACTTAAGGATAATGTTAATAAATAATTTTTAAGTAGTTTTTTGAATTTTTCATAATTTTGCTCATTTTGAATATTGAGAGGAAGGTTAAACAAAAATTTTGTGCCAATGAAACCAGTTTTCTTTTCATAAAACTTCAGCCTATGTTGTTCCACATATCTGCTACTTCTTAAATTATGATCATGATGATTTAAAATACTAATTGGGTTGTTGTATTTTTTTACGTATAAAACAGTTTCATAAATGTATAGATCATATACAGTTAAAATTTGAAGTTGAGAAAAGTATGGTTTCACTGTATCTCTTTGTTTTAGGTTAAAAATTATTCTTAGAGCTTTTTTTTGTTGTAATAAGATTCTGTCCAGATTTCTTTTAGTTGTGGCTCCGTATAGCCTATTCCTATATTGTTAGACATATGGGAATTTACCATAGCAAAGTAGATGGCTTTCAATGTCTCAATGCTACACACCCTTGACATTTGGCGTAAAGCAAATAGACCGGAGGACATTTTTTTTACCACATAATCAACATGTTTCTCCCAACCCAAATTCCGATCTAATATTATTCCAAGAAACTTTGTATTGTCTACTTGATTCAATTTTGAATTTTCTAAATATATGTTAGGCTCAAATTGTAATCTTGATTGTTTTAGTACTGAACGATACAAAATTTGATTTATTTGGGTTTAGCAAGAGATTCTTGGAACTCAGGAAATCTTTAACAGTTAAAAGGTTTAAAAAAGACAAAAGCTCAATGTCTTCCTGTTTATTACCTGAAACCGTAATACTTGCATCATCAGCATAAAGGCATATTGAGCCTCCACCTGGAACCGTCCCAGGGAGCCCCTTTAAATAACAGAGAAATAAAAGAGGGCCCAGGATAGAACCTTGAGGAACGCCATGTTTAACTATTTTAAATTTTGAAAAATAGGTTCTAATGTAATTATATTGACTTCCAGCATAGTTTAAAATGTGTTGGATTTGAGTACACTGCTGTCTATTCTTCAAATATGACCTAAACCAATTGTATTCCTTGCCTTTTATATTAAAATCACTAAGGACATTAAGCAACCCATCATGTGACACACTGTCGAATGCTTTGGTAAGATCAAGAAAAATTTCAATAACTTTTTCATTTCTGTCAATTGAGTCTATAATCGATTCAATAAATTTAACACTTGCTGTAGCTGTGGATCTGCCTGGTCGAAAACCATGTTGCTCGTTATCAAGTAACTGATTTAGTTCCAAATATTTCATAAGCTGGTTATAAACTACTTTTTCATAAACCTTTGAGAATACGGGTAACAATGATATAGGTCTGAAACTTGATGGGTCATTTGTGTTTCCTTTTTTATGAAGAGGTATTACCTTAGCAATTTTTAATTGACATGGGAAAAAACCAGAAATTAATGATGAATTAATAATGTGCGTGTGAGTGGCCTGGAGATGAGCGGGAAACGATTGTTTTACCAAAGCCATTGGAATATCATCAATACCAGTTGAAAATTTATTTTTAAAAGTCATAACAATTTTTTTTACTGCATCTTCATTAACAGATTCAAAAGTGAATTTTCTTGAACTTTGTGTTTTAAAGGACAACTCACTAACAATTTTAGGTTGGATGTTTGGAATTACTAAATTATCTACAGCATTTACAAAATAATCATTAAAAATATTGCTGACAAGGTTTGGCTCTGATACAGTTTTGCCCTCTACAACAATATGTATATTTTCATTTGTTTTAGTAGTGTTGTCAACTTCAGATTTTATAATTTGCCATGTAGATTTTGATTTATTTGTAGAATTCATTATTTTATTATCCAAAAACTGTTTTTTTTCATTATCAATTTGCAATTTAACTTCTCTTTTTAACTGTTTAATTTTCTGTTTTAAAAACTCGGTTTTCAGCAATCTATACTCTTTTTCAAATTTCACAATTTCATCATTTTTAATTTTTACATCATTTGAAATCCATTTAACATTGTTATTTTTTTCTATTGTTAGTAGTTTGGGAAAGCTAGTTTCAAAGGCATAAGCAAATTTACAATAAAAAACATTGTATTTAGTTTCAACAGTAGCTTGATAAACATCTAACCAATTTTCGTGTGCCAGAAGTTTAAAAAATAAATCTGTGTTAGCCTTCGTAAATTTCCTACAGTATTTTTTAGTTTTATGACCAAACTCATTTTCCAAACCATAAATTTCCAACAACTGTCCATCATGGTCTGATAAGTGTGTTATTATACCCGATATTTTTAACTTTTTACATTTAATGTTAGTGATAAAGTTATCTACAGCAGTTTCAGATTCTGATGTAACTCGGGTAGGAAAATCTACTTTATACTCGAGATCATAAGAACGTAAAATATTAACAAAGGCATTATAAGTTTTATCCTTATTCAAAACATTTATGTTTAAGTCACCTGCAATAAGGATATTTTTGTATTTTTTGCACAATAAATCACAAAGGAAATCAAATTTATAAAAAAAAGATTCAAGTAAGCATTGTTGGGGGGATCTGTATATACATACCAAGATAAATGAAAATGTGTTTACAGTTATTTCTGATAAACAGCATTCAAATTCTTTCTCCACCAAAAGATTTTGTATGGCAGGAATTGATACTTTTTTACTCTTGATGCAATTTTTAACTAATATCAATACACCACCGCCCAATGAATGACATCTACTAAAAAAGGAACACTTTTTGTAATTTTGTACATTTAAATAAGTAATTTCTGTTTCGGTCATTTTATGTTCAGATATTGCGACAATATCAGGTTGAATTTCCTCTAGATTAATTTTTAATATGTTTAGGCGTGATGATAAATGTTGAACATTGTGATGTAGTATTTTAAGAGATTGAAGTTGAGTGCCGTTTAGATTATTGTTTAAATTGTAATAGTCATTACCAAAAGTATTATTGCTATTGTTATTAAAATACATTGAGTTTAAATTGGTCTCTACCTTATTAACATCTATACTAAGATTATTATAAACAGATGCAGAAGCGTCTTCATTGTCATAAAACATTAGTTTAAACCTAAAGGAGAAGAACATAAATCAATAACACTAGATTGCCCATGAATTTTTCCACTTTCACTGGCCACTTCTTCTAACATATCTAATGGTGGATCTGCACTGCAGTCCAAAGGTGTCTCAGTCGGTGAAGTAGTTTCCAATGTTTTATTTGGAAATGTTAGAGTGCATAAACAGTTGCAATATTGATTGTTTTAGCAACCCCGTCATGGACGGTCATAATCGTCAATACTCTTTTGGGATCAAACGGCTATAACCGTCTGTACTCTTTTGGAACAACTTTCAGCTACTCCTCAACAGGTTAACCATCCAAAATTTTCCCAGAGCTCTATTTTTGGGTGGTAGATTCTCCTGTACAATGGTATATGTGTATTGCAATATACCCAGTGTAGACTGTGGTTAGGCATCTTTACTAAATATTTCCAATTACTATTAACATTAGCCACTCTCCTTTAAGGTAGAGGTCTTCCTATTGGAAAAAGCTATTGCAGTATAGTTCAATCACACAAATATGTAATTATTTTAAATGTAATACACAAATCATCTTTGATACTGGAAGGTCTTCTGTTTTAAATGTTTAATTATAATTATTTTCTACTGCTATAATGAGTTCATGTATTTTATAAGGAATTATTGATATAGTAACTTTTTGCATATAATTTTATTTAAACAAAAAGTAAGTTTGTATATAGAAAGGCCTTGTTCATCATACAAGGTCGCCGTACTTCTACATGACACTTAATTATGCCAGTCTTCAGTTACAATGCAGAGTTGCAAGGAATTAAGCACAATTGTATTTTTAAACGTTATGTTTAAACATTTTTGTTTTAGGCCCATTTAAATCATATCTGTTTTCTGTAGATTGTATTTATTTCCAGGTACTTTGCCATTTTTGCACAGTAAAAAACTTAATAATTTAATGAAACTATCAAAAAGTATTTTCTTCTTGTCAAACTATTGTCAGCATATAAGTGTTCAATCAACCAATTCTTGATTTCTAACCATAAGTGATCAATTTGCTAGAATTGGAGCTAAGAAACAATGTCAAAGAACCAAAATGAAAAAGAATTCAATGACAAAATTAATAATTTACGGCTTAGTAGAGTATATTTTTGTCTTATTCTAAAGTTACATTGATTATACATACAGAAATTGCATGTACTTTATAGAGCTGTAAATATTCATATTCACACTTTTAAGATATTGTCTTTCTGTAATGTTCACAATTTTTATTCTACTTAGGTTATAATTGTATTCCAGGTGGATCATTGGCTGTCGTTCTGTATCGGTCCGATGTCTTGCACACAAGAGTTTGTGGATTCAATTCTCTACCTAGACAAGGTGTTGACTTCTGTTACGTATCTGGTAGCTAACAAGCTCACTATAGCAGACTTGTGTGTTTGGGCGACTTTGTATGGTAAGTGGCTTATTCTCTGATCGTACTTTAATTATCATTAATTACGTAAGAATAGGAAACATCCTGAGTCAGTAAATGACGGCGGCAAAGGATCCCATATGTGCCGGGATTATCAGAGAAAATTGTACATCCATGGCAATCCTGTATGTGCTTGAACTGTCAGACAATTGTATGTACCCTTATGTGTCAGTGTTCATATAAAATAAAAAGAATATATAGAAAACTAGCAGTTACCTGCAGCTTCACACGCAATTTCGTATTGCACCTGTATAAACACTTCTGGTTCGAGTGAATTAGAGTTCTGATGCTAAGTTGAGTTTGTCAGACATAGCATACAACTGTTTGTTTGTTTATTTTCTTCCTATAATCAAGAAAATATGTTAAAAATGGTCATTGTAAATTACTTCTATGTTAGTATTATTTGTTCCATTGCTGATTTTGCCTCTTTTCTGATCAAGAAAATACTGAAATAATGAATGAATAATGAAAACTACTTCATGATGGTCATTACTGCTTATATTTATAAATTAAATAATGGTCAATTTAAATTTTTTTGTAGGCTGAGGTGTTTTGTGAACACAACAAAATTATAAAAAGACGCATGGTACATGTACTTTATTACAATATGGTCTAACACTCGAGCTTTAAGTTCAACGAGAAATTTACTTTAAAGATAGATATACATCATTACTTAGCACCTTCAAATAGTGTTTGGCTATTTAATATATGTTACTGTCGCATAATTGCAGTTTATAATATGCAGGTGCTTTGAAAACTTTTATCTTTGGCAGCGCCACCTGGTGGCGAGTTACATCAATGGGTGTATCATATAAACCTTCTCAGTATAAAAATACATATACAGTAGAGTCCCGGTAATCCGCGGTGAATGGGACCGAATGTACCTCGAATTGTGAAGAACTCGAATTATACGGAACACTTTGAGAAGAATTGGGTTATAATTAGAACTCAAGGCAAACAAAAGAAATATGCTTTTATTACAAATACCAGCATTAATAAATTACTTACAGAGGTACAAAGATGCAATGTTTACTTAAAAAAACTGTCTAGAGTTTTTTGTTTCACCACACTGCAGCGTTTGCGGGCAGCCATGTCTCTCCACCGCCGAAGCAATAACGTGTCTGCTGCTGTCGCCTCTGCTTGCTGCTCTACGTAGCGCAGGGCCGCATCCAGTGCCGTCGCTGTGTGTCATTTCCGGGTCTGTCTCCTGCACACTTTCTTCTTCCTCACTCCCGTCAGCTGTCATGTCTGTGACCATCTCAACTATGGTGTCGTCTGTTGTCTCTAACTGTTCGTCCCTACTCATCCACTCTACAATATCAGTTTGATTTGTCCCATTGCAACCAGGAAGTCTGTTTATTAAATTTATTAACGGTAGATCGTCATCTTCATCATCATTTTCAATTTTACACACTCCGATTTTCTTCCATGATTTCTGGATTGTTTCTGGTTTAATTTCACTCCAAGCTTCAGTGATCCAATAAATTACATCCTTAATTGTGACTCTTTTTAGGAATTTTTTTATGGTTGCCTCTCCTTCAATTGTTTGAAACATTGATTGCAACAAATGGCGTCTGTACTTTTTTTTTCAAAGTTTCAAGTACGCTTTGGTCCATAGGCTGAATGAGGCTGGTCACGTTCGGTGGCAAAAACATTGTGCGTATGCCATCGCATTGCAGTTCCCCTTCATCTGGGTGTGATCCTGCGTTATCAAGTGTTAAGATGGCTTTAGAGGGTAGGTTGCTTTTCTTCTAAAACTTTTTAAAAATTTGTTTGTCCATCCATGCGTTTTTTTTGGTTTGTATAAGTTGCTGGAAGCGTTGAAATAGACATGTTTTTAAACGCACAAGGCTTAGCAGACTTGCCAATGACAGTAAGTTTTAATTTATGGCTTCCCGACGCGTTTGAAGCGGCTAGCACAGTCTCTTTGCTTTTTTTGTAACCCGGAGCAGCTTTTTCCTCCCGTGAAGCTAGAGTTTTTTATGGCAAAGTTTTAAAATTCAAACCAGTTTCATCACAGTTGTAAATCTGATCAGGTGTTAAATTTTCACTTTTAATAAGATTTTTTAACTTTTCACAGAACTGAACAACTGCCTCGGAATCCGCCGAGAGTTTCTCCCCACAAATTTCTAACTGCCTCACGCCATAACGTTTTTTCCAACGGTCAAGCCATCCTACACTTGCCATAAAATCTTCCTCATCTTCATTGATTTCATTGCGAAAGTACAATGCCTTTTCCTGTAAAATAGGTCCGGAAATAGGACAACCTTTGTTTCTTTGTTGACAAAACCATAAAAATAGGGCCTCGCTAGTTTTTTCATACTCTGCTTTCTTCATAGACTTCCGCTCATTAGTACACTTTTCCGAGCACTTTTCTGATACAAACTTTTCAACTTTATCGCGATTCCTTCGCCAGTCACCAACTGTCACTTCACCAACTCCATACTCGGCAGCTAATTTTTTTAACGTTTCACCTTTATCAAGTCTTTTAAGAGCTTCTAGTTTTGTTTTTATCAGTACAATCTTTCTTTTACTTTTTGAACTCATAGTTCACTGTACAATGAACACATAAACACTTCAGAAAATACTTTTTTACTAAAACTTAATATTTAGACAACAAGTACTGTACGTTGTAAATAACAGACGGGTAAGCGCACTGCGATCGTAATCTAGAACAACCGTACCGCAGTCGAACGTGATGAGCAACGGACTGATTTATTTTTAGACAATACGGGGCACAATGTTCCGTGGCCTTGACAATTGGGTGGGGGTGGGGCGTTGCAAATGAAATGGCACTAATGAGTCAGGATGCCGGCTTCTCCAAGTAGCCTAGCACTCAGTTTACAGACATGCGCTCGAGTGTGTTGTACAAATATGTCAATATCACATTTTATTTTTTTACATGTGTTGGCTCGGATTTAACGGAACCTCGGACTATCGAGACTCGAACTATCGGGACTCTACTGTACATACAAATTTTCATAATGATCGGTCAAATAGTTTCTGAGCCTATCAATGTCATATATACCAACATTCTCTTTTGTCTTTACAATACAAGATTTCTTTTGATTGGAAATACACAGGTTGGACAAAATGACTGCTAAATGTAAGAGTAAAAAATTGTTAGAAGATATGAGGAAAATATGGAAAAATCAGGTGTGGTTGATCTGAAAGTTATTACAAGAACAAAACGTAATACATATTGAAGAGAATTTTTTGATTGGGATTAGTTCGACACGAACATATAGATTCCTGATAATCACACAGTTTGAGTCACATGGGGTGGTATTATTTTATAACCGATTTATATTTGTTGCAGATAGTGCGCAATGGTTAGCATTGAAACTGAATGGGAAGACCCCGAAGAATGTCTTGCGGTGGATGAATTTAGTAGAGGGACAGAAGTTTGTACAGCAAATGCTCTGTGATCTCCCAGAGGAAGCAAAAATGAAGAAGGTACAAGGGAAGGGTCGAGCATCGCAGGAGAAAACTCGCAAAGAAGAAGGCAAATTTGTGGACCTCCCTGGGGCAGAGATGGGGAAAGTTGTAGTGAGATTCCCTCCCGAGGCCAGTGGGTACGTTAATTTCTTCACAATATATTATATTTGGTATTAAATTTTCTATCTTAAAATTAGATTTTTCAGTTTTATTTAGTGTCAACATTTGTATATTACAGGTATCTGCATATTGGACATGCAAAAGCAGCTCTTCTCAATCAATACTATCAAGAAGCCTTTCAAGGGAAGCTCGTGTTTAGGTTTGATGACACCAATCCGGCCAAGGAGAAAGTGGATTTTGAAAAGGTAATATAACATGATATACGAGGCATATCCAGAAAGTAAGTGTACTGAGAATTTTACGGCCGGTAGGATTTTTTTGACTTCTTGGCTACACTGCCGTGTAATCTGATTCCTCCTCCTCCTCCACAAAGAGACCGGTTTGAGGTCAGTACTTGAGAACTGTCGATGCGACAGTACGTTTTGTGAAAAATGTCAATCCAATCTCCTGCCAAGTGCGAAATACACGGTGTCATCCATTACCTCTTTTGGAAGGGAAAAACTGGGTTTATCGTTTGGTAAAACTGTATATGGTGATAAAGCTATGAATCGTAAGAGTGTGTTCAAGTGGTGTGGAGAGTTTTAAAAATGGTTGTACGTCTGTGCATACGTAGGTATGTCTGTTCTACAATATTCTTGCAAATTTCCAGATCTCTGCTACATGAAACCATCACAGAAACCCTCGGATATCGGAAAATGTCTGCGAGGTGGGTCCCAAAACAGTTGACAGATCAACACAAGTTTACTCGAGGGAAGCCGGGCAAGAGTTTTGAGACGCTACAAACTCCATTAAGATAAATTTCTCCACTCTTCCATTTGAAATGATGCAGTTTCTACCTCATAAACATCAGTCAGAGTTATTTCCTTCCAAAAACAATAACAGATGACACCGGATATTTCGCACTTGGCGGGAGATTGGATTGACATTTTTTATGAAACGTATTGTCGTATCAACAGTTCTCAATGTACTGACCTCGAACCACTCTACTTTTATGTGTAAAAGTACACATACATATTTTACACATTATTGGAAGTTTCATATTGTACTGCAATCTTTCTCAAGCAGTGGAGAGCATTCTAGTTGTCTGTGTACACTTTGGACCACTTTTATGTGTTCTTTCACATCAGTGGATCCTAGAAGGTAGTTTTCAAGTTAAACCTGATGATTTTTCTATCAACTAGTAACAACAATCCTTGGCTTTCAGCCTTATTAATTGAAACCTTTGTTCACTGCTCAATATGGAGTGTAAATTAAATGTTGAACACCAGCCATTTCAAAGGCATCCAGAAGTTAAATTAGCTGCTTTGCTACTAAACTATTTATTAAATGCTTATCAATGACACAGAGTATTGATCTTCTAAGCCTGCAGAAGATCCAATTGGTCGTGTTAATGGGCAAACAACTGTGAGGCTTCATGACAATACTCAGTCTCCTAACTCTAAGCAAGGCAGTTCTGTTCCAGTCCCCAATTCCTATTCTACTGTTGTTTGGGGTAAACGGTCACTATCAGAATCGGGGACAATAATTACGAAGATGAGTAAAGTTGAATCCGATCGTACGGATTTCAAAGTAGTTCAAGCCAAAAGAAAGCGTGGTGTAAATATTGGTTTCAATAAACTGCAAAACCGAAATCGTGCTGATTTTATTACGGGACGTGCAACAAGAAAGTTGTCGAGAAGAGTAGGTTTCTGTTTGTATCCAGGTTTGATGAGGATGTTGACTGTATGGCCGTGAAAAGATATATTAATGAAGGTGCAAACGGTAACTATGGAGTTACGAAACTTAAGAACAGGTACCCTGGTTATAGTTCTTTTAAGGTTAGTGTTCCCGTTACCCTCTGGGATAAAGTGTACGATGCAGATTTCTGGCCAGTTGGGACTTATGTGGCTCGTTTTCGATATAATCAGAAGAATAATTCTCATAATGTTCCTAGTGAGTCTTTTTTGGAATCAAACCATGGTGCGAGTTTGGTAACTTAGGCCTACCAAAGTTTGCAGTTAAGGTGAGTGATCCTATTCCTTCTCAATCTATATCTGGTTTGAAATTGGATGTAAATTTTGTGCACATAAACACTCAGTCAATTAAAAATAAAGTTAACGAGCTGGATGTTTTCCTTGAGGATGTCAATTGTGACATACTTTGCATTAATGAACAATGGTGTGTAGATGATGAAATATTGCTCTATCAACCAGCAGGTTTTCTACTAGCTGCTAGTTATTGTAGGCCTACTTCATTTGGCGGAGTGGCAATATTTGTGAAAAACACTTTTTTACATGCGTTTGAAGTTGTTGACATCCATTGCCTGTGTGAAATTAAGCAATTTGAAGTGGCTGTGATAGTTTTTCCTACTTTGCGCTTACTGACTGTGTCTGTATATCGTACACCCGATTCGTCAGTCGACATCTTTACGGAGAAGCTGGCTAATCTTATTGACTTTTTAAATAGATACAGAAATTTCAAGATGATAATTGCTGGCGATATAAACATGGATCCAAAAAGTGACGACCCTAAAGTGCAAAACTTTGTTAATATTCTACGATCTCTTGATTTTGTCTGTTTAAATTTCCAGCCCACCTGCCTTACCTCCTGTCTTGATAATTTTATCACTAACCTACACCCCTCAATGCTCACCTGTGAAATTATCCAACCTCATCTTTCTGTCCATTGTGCACTACTTTTAAATTATAATATGCAACACCTAACCTCATCTTCTGAACCTTTTCAAAATATTCACTGTACATTTGATACACATAGGCTTTTGAGCAAACCTTGTCTAGATAGACTTAAGCATAGGTTAAGATCTGTAACCTGGGATAGCATTTTTTTAACAGTAACTAATGTTGAGTTAGCTTTTCAAACTTTTCTGCAAGTTTTATCTGATTGTTTAAATGAATCATGCCCTCTAAAAAAGAAAAGTCTTGTCAACCATAGTAGGCCTAGATATAAGTCAAAAAGCTTAAAGTTGAACTGGTACACTCCTCTGCTAAGGGAAATAAGGCTATTGCTAGACTTAAGTCATGAAAAAGGAAGGACTGATCCTCAGTGCATGGCAATTCATGGTAGGCTTAAGAAAATGTATAGGCAGGAAATTATTTTGGCTGAAAAAAGAGCAAATGAAAAGTTTATTTTTGAGTCACACAATAAATGTAAAGCTGCATGGAAAATTATAAACGCTGAAACAGGTCGTGTGCCTAACAAAGCCAAAGAAAAAATCCCAATAACAGCTGATGATTTTAATAGCTTTTTTATTAATGTTGTTAATGTGTTAAAAAATAACTGTGATATTTTAGATGTAGTTCTGTTGATATGTTGAAATCGTCAGGTATTAAACCCCCTGGCCTATCTAGTTTTAAGTGGACAGTTGTAAATAGTAGAGATGTATATAGTTCTGTGTATAGGTTAAGTAATTCCAGATAAGAAGATGTCTATGGACTTTCCAACTTTGTATTAAAGGAAATATTAGATGCTATAATCTATCCTTTAACACAGCTGATAAACTGGGTGCTTACTGATGGAATATATCCACAGTGCCTTAAAATAACAATAACAGTACCTATACATAAGAAGGGTGACAAAATGAATTTAAACAATTACCGGCCTATTGCCCTAGTACCCGTTATATCAAAGTTAATAAAGACTATTGTGAAAAACCAATTGGAATATTACTTTGAGTACAATAATTTGATTTCTTCATCTCAGTATGGGTTTAGGAAAAATCTGTCAACTGTTAAAGCTGTAGAAAATATTGTCTCTTATGTATTGAATAGCTTTGAAAATAAGGAAGAAACAGCTGCTGTGTTATTGGATTTAAGTAAGGCATTTGACGTTGTACCTCATGATAAACTCATTCAAAAATTGAAATATTATGGTCTGGAGAACAATGCTCTGTCTTTGATAATGTCTTATTTGAGCAATAGACTTCAGCTTGTCAAAGTAGGTGACCAGAGATCAGGACTTAAGAGGGTGGCAAGCGGGGTTCCCCAGGGCTCAGTCTTGGGCCCCTTCTTGTTTACTGTCTTCATTAATGATCTCCCTAAATTTGTCCCTGGTAAGGTTGTTTTGTATGCTGATGATACTACTCTGTTATCATCAGACAGAGACTCAAAATTAAATGATGTCGTTATGGGCTATATGAGGGAAAGGTCCTATCTCTGGTTCTCTGCTAATAAATTAACTGTGAATAATAACAAGACCGAGGAAATTGTCTTTAGTTTACGTAATTCTGTAAATAAGTCTGTAAAACTACTTGGTATCAATTTAGACTCAAAGCTTAGCTGGGGAATCCATACAAACCATTTATGTGTTAGATTGGCAAGAGTAATATTTCTACTAAAAAAACTAAAATTGTATACAAGTCTTAATCTTGTCATTAGTGCATATTACGCTTTCTTTAAGTACACCTTCTGTATGGGGTTTTACTGTGGGGCAACTCTAGTGGAGCCAAGACTGTGTTTAAGTGGCAAAAGAAAGCTATACGCTGCATAGTAGGAATTAGCGACAATGAGTCCTGTAGGCCATTTTTTGAAGAACTGGGTATACTTACGCTTCCATGTATATATATATTACACAGTTTAGTTTTTGTTAAGGAAAATCTCGACTCTTTCAATCTTAGAAGCTTTAACCATGAACACAACACTAGAATTAAAAATACAATTGATGTGCAATATACTAGGTTAAGTAAAACTCAACAGAACTATGCAATAACCGGAGCTAGGCTATTCAATAAGTTACCATTAAGTGCTAGATCAGTTTCTGTTGGTAGGTTTAAGAATGTTGTTGCAGAGTGGCTCAAGAGAAAAACATTTTACTGTGTAGATGAGATTTTTTATGCTAATTTTAGTGACTTACAATTTTAAACTTTTAACATAGATATAGATTGTATTTATTTTAGGCTCTGTAGGCCTACTTAGTGATATTTTTAATATCATATTTGACTTTGTCAGTACAATTTTGTAATTGTTGGACGACAATAAAATGATTCTGATTCTGACAGTCCTTTAATAAAAACAAATTGTGTATTTAATGTTTATTCACTCTCATGACTTATCACAGGTGATTTTAGAAGATGTTGAGTTGCTGCAGATCAAGCCGGACGTTTTCACTCACACTTCAAACTACTTTGACCTGATGTTGGGGTACTGCGAGCAACTGTTGAAGCAGGGAAAAGCCTATGTGGACGACACAGACCCGGAGACTATGAAGGCTGAGAGGGAACAGCGTACCAAGAGCAAGAACTGGGACAACTGTGAGTTGGTTTCTAGACCCGTTGTATGGATGAATGGCTATTGATGTCAAAATACTGCAATTGGAAGTTATTTGTATAGGCACAAGTAAAATGAGAGGCCAACATTAAAATACTCATTATACTCTTAACACTATGTTAAATGTTTGTGATATTCAAATATTAAATACACACTTTTTTGTTTCCAATGTTTATACATTTAATAAAGAGTTTATACAGTATAAGAATATGTTACACATGTAATAACATATTGTATTATACTGTGTGAGTTCCTGTATTCTGTTTGCTTGTTGGAGTACTATAAAGAGCTAATTATATGCCAAACATTGATCGTTCTGATAAACAGCTTGATGAGTACATCGAGAACATGTTAAACATATGACTTGACTCAACTATAGTGAATCACACTTTTTACATTATTACTTTCAACACTAACATCCTTATTTCAAGTTTGAGTAAGTAGTTCGACAATTATAAACCTAGCTTTTTTGGAATAACAGATAATGATCACACTTTATAGCATTTAATCCTTATGCATTATGAAATAATGTATCTAAACACTTTTCCTTTGCTTAGTCAAACTGTTATGGCAAAGTAATAGGGCATGTCTAACTTAGTGTTTCAGACTTTGATACACTTTGATATCTGTGGGCGTGGTCCCCAGGGATATTTTTAGCAAGTATATAAATATTTCATACTATTTATCATTTTAAAGGCAAGGATATATGTGTTTAAAAAATCTATAAACACAAAGTTTGTTTTGAATTTAAATAATTACATGGATTTGAATGTAATGTAAATAAAAGAATTGTTACATAGCTTGTTAATCCATGTAGTTGGCCATTCACACTTAGAATATATTATAATAACCAGTATTCAATATCTGTCAGCATATTTGTAAATAAACAGTAAAACATTATTAGGACTTATAACGATACACAAGTATGAAACACTGTCAAGCGGCATGAGTGTGACTATGACCAGCTGTGGCAGTTTGAAACCCTTTTATAGTTTGGAGATAACTGATATAGATGAAAATAAAGGTGTGCTGTTTAAAACATAGCTAATCAAATTAAGAAAATGTAAAGAACAATTCATTATCAAACAAAGCTATCATTTTAGTAGACTTTTACTAAAAAATAACTTCAATATGCAAGGAACTTTATAAATTCATCCTTAAATATTATTATATGTACCTACTGTATGTTGTATATTGCAGCTGTCGAGAAGAACATGAAGATGTGGGAGGAGATGAAGGCAGGAACTGAGTATGGCCAGAAGTGTTGTGTGAGGGCCAGAATAGACATGAGCTCCGCCAATGGTTGCATGAGGGATCCCACCATCTACCGTTGCAAGAACGAGCCTCATCCACGTACTGGGGATAAGTACAAGTAAGTACAAGCTAACAGATTCTCTTAGCAGGGATCACTTCTGGCTGGTTTATACCTTCCAGTTGAACCCATCACTGGGCACAGCAAAAACTGATGTGTCACTTAAATCTGGGCAACCTTATGGATGTCCAGGAGCGTCACATCACTAACCGCAAATATTGAGATTCTGGGGTGCAAGGGTAATAATTCGATAGGTCTAGTTTACTGCAGGAGATGACTGTTGGAGTTGGTGGGGTTCGTTCCCTAAGTATTAGAGGTTCTTGCTCAACAAGGGTGTGCCACCCTCTCTGCCTGCTTTGACTGGAGAGGCTGGTTCAGAGCTAGCCTTCCCTTCTTCCCGGGTGGAAATGACTTTGAGATTAGTGCCCTAATTCTTCCTCATGGATCTCGATAGGTGGCGGCCCCTACTCCCAACCTTAACCCATCCTGAATATCCTGTCACTCCAGAAGTAGCGCTAAGGCCCTCATGGGACTAAGTACAATTTATAAGCTTCTTGTCCTAAGAGAACAAATAAAATCCTGAATCCTCTGCAATTATAAAATTATTAGCTAAGCAATTCCAGATTCGTGGTATTATTTAGACAGAGCTTTGAAATACATCATGACTTATTTACACAGACAAGCTACTTGATATAGCTCATTTTCTTCATGGAGTTGAACCATTGAGGTTAATCCTTTGTTTTTTTATGTCCGTCTTATACAAGAAGAAGTCCGGTTTTGTGCTAGGAATTTTGGTTGGCAAAATGTATATATTATTACAAAAATCTACAGGAAAGTACGTGTAAGTACAATTCCAGCTGGACATTGTTGATAAAAAAGTCCACATTAAGAAGTAAATCATTGAATTTGAAAAAGTTATAAAACCATTATTTACAGTAAAACCTTGTTTATTCCTTGTAAGTTTTAATGTGGTTTGAAACATAAGAACTGGTAACCTCTGAACTTTTTGAACAATGTCACAAGCATATGATGGTGTAAAATTACCATGAAATAACCATTTTCAAAAGGTGAGAAGTCACTTTCTGAGAACTGGAATTAGTTTGTTAAGAGCAGAATATTTTAGTGTAAACAGCCCTGTAACTCTGTCCAGGTCACCTTTGGCATCAGCCTGCCGTGCAAAACTCTGATTTCCTTGGTTGTTATTGGGCTGGTAATTAATGGATAATATTCATACTTCCCACAGTAAGCATCATCATAATATCTCTTCTTTCCCTCAGGGTCTATCCCACATATGACTTTGCGTGTCCGATTGTGGACAGTGTAGAAGGGGTGACACACTGCCTGCGTACCATGGAGTACCACGATCGAGACGACCAGTTTTACTGGTTCATCGAGCAGCTGGGTCTGCGCCGTCCACACATCTGGGAGTACTCACGGCTCAATATGACCAACACTGTACTGTCCAAGCGGAAGCTGACTTGGTTCGTTGATGAGGGATACGTTGATGGCTGGTGAGATATCATAAAACAATATTACGTTTCGTTTAAATTCTCTTTTATTTCTGATGTTAACTAAAATACATTTTATAACTTTCTAAATTGAGCCCTAAAATTTGTTCTAGTACCGGTATACTTTCAAACTAAATAAATTTAGAAATAACACCACACAGTGCAAACAAGTTATGTTTAATTCACTGGATACAATTAAAGTTATATAACGAACAAGTAGGTTTTCTTACCTCCATCAAATGAGAAAAAGTGATGAGCTATTATATGAGTCTATTATAAGTTATAGAAATTTATCACCAGACTACAGTATAAGAAGGAATCCTGTAGTGTGTTAATAAAATTTTAATTTTAATCCAAAATGGGTACATATAAATTAACCCTTTTAGTGCTAAGGGGTCTGGCGCATTGCCATACCCAAGAGTGCTATGCATTTTAGTGCATAAATGCAGAGTTTTAGTAAATTCCTTACTATTTCCTTATTTGAGGTCATATCTTATTACTTTTTTTTGTATTGAAGATAAATAAACAGTAAACAGAAATAAATACAAAAAAATACATTTGTACATATTTGGATTGTTATAAAAAAATTTCTTTATAATGTAAATGTTTTTTATAATTGTTTTTCACTTTGGCATACAATTTTAGTAGGTAAACAATTTTATATTATTTTTCTGAAAAGAGGCTACCATCGGAAAGAGCAACTAAAACTAAACAAATTACATATATTTGATTTTATTTTAATACACAACAAATAAGAAGTGTGGATTAAAAATATAATATGTTGTCCGCGCCAAATTTTGCCCTACATATAGGCCTAATGTTTGAAACGCTCAAGAGAAAAAGTAATACACTTACTATTATTAGCATAAATGCTTTACTAACTTTATTATTATTTAAAAAAGAAGAAATTCAAGCACAGTTAACACTTTTTTACCTAAATAATTGTTTTATTCAGTAATAAAACTATAAAAGAAGGTGAAGTAACTCATCATAACCTGCAATGTTCTTATTAGACATTGTAACTTAGTAAAATATAACACACACGGAAAACACAAATGAAAAAATGAAGTAATGCAATGATTTTGAATACTAATGAAGTAGTATTTCACAATTATAACACAATTTAATGGATAAAATAAGATAAAACAGAGTAAACAAAGCACAGCGTCAGTTCGCTCACAACGTAAACATCCGAACTGACCTTTTTATTTCACGTCAATAAAACAGCTGGTCGTCGGCAATTAAATTAATATACAAATATCGTTACTCTATGGCTTTTGGATGAACTGTCATCGTTTGCAGCCAGTAACTTGCATAAACTGAACCAATATTTAGTAACCGCCAGAAACGGGACTGTGTTCTAAAGAAAGCAAAACAGTGCAAGTTAAAAAGTACAGTATTTGTGAGGGATGCACCAGAAACTATGGTGTATGTTAATGAACATCTAACTCCATACTTCAAAAAACTTTTCTATGAATCAAGATTGGTAAAAGCTGAAAAAAACTATCAGTACCTATGGATATCAAACTCAAAAATATTCATGAGAAAGGACAGAGACTCGAATGCAGTAAAAATAGCCAGCATACAGGATTTGGAAAAATTGAGAAACGGTAATTGAGTAAATTGTCAACAGATGGACAGACAATCAAGTTTGGACAGAGCATTCTGGAAACTGGATTCTCGTGTTTGGTGCTCGTGTGGATTGACCAAAGGACAGATTCAAACATGTTCTTGTGTTGGTTAATGGTAACTTCAGTTAATGTAATCAGTGCCATCATTATTATTATATTTTTACTCTTATCTTCACCAACTACCAAGGTCCTTCAGCAAGCCATTTCATCACCTCAAGCAAAATTCTCTTATTGCCATGTTGTAGAAAATCAATATTCTTTTCTCACATATTGTTTTGTCTCCTTTGATAAGGATTCAGATTGTTGTTTTATTTTTATATTTAAATATTTCTTGCTTTGAGAAGCATCATTTTATTTTAATTTTATGCATTGTCTTTCTGATTCAAATAATTCATTTCCGTTTTAAGCTTAGAAGAAAAACTTGATGTTTATTTTGGTGTAACAGAATAATAATTTAGTTAGAAAAATTTGTTTGTATTCTTGATTTGTATTGTGTCAGACAATGTTTCTTAAATGTAAATGTAGCTGTTACTATATGCACATATACAATTGCAAGTAAGTAATTTTTTCTGTATATTTATTTGTATGTGTGTATGAAATCATTGTGGTTAAGTTACTAGTGTTTTATGTCTACTGTTGTATAACTGATTATGTTCTTGTTTTTAATGTAAAAAATGTTGTAAATTGTAAATAATGTCTAGTTCAACACTTTTAGAGAGCATTAATGATGTAAATCAATTTTATAGTGAGAAAAAGGGTTTATTATTGTGGCACACAAATATTAGGAGTGTAAACAAAAATTTTGATTCATTTATTGCTTATTTAAATTGCTTGCAGGTAAAGCCTCAAGTAATTGTATTGTCTGAGGCTTGGTTGGTAAGTGAGAAAGAAGCTGTTTTATATAATATTAATAGTTATCAAATATTTTCATCTTGCAACTCTGCTGTGAGAAGTAGTGGTGTCATTGTCTATATACATCAGTCTATAACCTCGGTTCTGTGTGAATGTGATATACCTGGTTGTGATGTGGTTTTGGTCTCATGTCGTTTAAATAATATTTCTTTTTATGTTCTTGGTTTATATCGTTGGCATATATCATTGGCAAGGGATGTCATTCATGATTTGACGTGCTCGTTATCAAAAATTAATTGTGATAATATCATATGTTTGGGTGACTTTAATATTAACATTAAGTTGGAAAATAGCCTTAGTGATGAATTTTTGGATTCAATGGCTAGTCTTGGGTTTCAACAACTTGTTGACTTAGATACGAGAGTGCAGGGTATTTCCTCCTCATGTATAGATCACATATGGTTTAGTTCCAAGGTTTATGAAGCTCACAAAGTATCGGTGATTGAAACAAATGTAACTGACCACAGATCAGTGGCGTGCATAGTGGATTTCACTCACTTTGGAATTGCAGAAAGAAGAGTTCATTATGGATGTTTCATTGATTATAAAGGACTTGGCATTGATATTTTGGAGAGTGATTGGTCGGATATTTTGGAGATCACTGATGTTAATTTGGCATTTAATTTGTTTTATGATAAATTGTCTACTTTGATCGATAACAATAAATATACTAATACTGCAGAAAAAACTAATGTTAAATTTAAAATGTTAAAACCATGGATGAGTGTTGGATTATCTAAGGCTTTTGCTATTAGAGATAAGTTATATAAATCATTTAAAAAATATCCCTGTACAAAAAATAAGGAAAATTTTGATAAATTTCAATATAAATTATCAACATGGGTGAGACAAGCTAAAGAAAGATATTACATTAATAAGTTCCAAGAATACAGAAACAATTCAAAACAACTGTGGCATCTAGTCAATGGTATTATAAAAGGAAATTCATCAAGTAGTAGTAAAATAACATTACAGAACAATAATAATCTAATGACTGATAGTTGTGAAATTGCTAACTGTTTTAACAATTATTTTGTTAATGTTCCTAATAACCTAGTTGATTCATTTCAATATATCACTGATGATATTAAGCACCTTTGTTTAACAAATTTTAAACCTTTTATTAACGAAAGTTCCTTATTTTTATTTCCCATTACACTGACAGAACTAAAAATACAAATTAAGTCTCTCTCGCTGAGTAAAAGTACTGGTGATGAATTGTTATCATCAAGGTTAATATTTAAAATGTCAGAAGAATTGTCTCCTGTACTTCTTAATCTATTTAATAAAAGTATTAGTTCAGGATGCTTTCCGGATGTGCTTAAGATTGCTACAGTAATACCTATATTTAAAAAAGGAGACAGGCTTTTCGTAGAAAATTATCGTCCAATTTCTTTACTTCCAGTTTTGTCAAAATTATTAGAAAAATTAGTTAAAGTTAGACTCATAAAGTTTTTAGAAATAAATAAATTTTTTTCTAAAGTTCAATTTGGTTTTAGAGAGGGACTCAGTACAGAGCTGGCTTTGCAGCATTTTTTGAAAGATATATATAATGGTTTGAATAATATTTCTTGTAACAAAGTGGCTGGTTTATTTTTAGATGTAAGTAAAGCCTTTGATACCGTTAATCATGGGTTGCTGCTAAATAAATTGGAATCTGCTGGTATTCGAGGTGTCCCTTTGAATTGGTTTAAGACATACCTAACTGGTCGACAGCAATTCGTCAAAATAAACAGTAGCACCAGCTGCTTGGAAAGTCTACATTTTGGAGTCCCCCAGGGATCAGTTCTTGGGCCTATTTTGTTTTTAATCTTTGTTAATGACTTTTACTCTGGAAATTTCAATGGTAAGGTGACAGCATTTGCTGATGACACAGCATTTTCCTATAGTGCGTCAACAGTTGATGAATTATATTCAAGGATGCAGGATGACCTAAATAAAATATCTATATGGTTTGCTTGTAATAAATTATCCTTGAATGTATCAAAAACATTATATATGATTTTTTCTTTGTCCCAATCCGGCAACTTTGGCACAGCCTTAAGAATACATTCAATAAATTGCAGCAAGGATCTGTGTGATTGTGGCGTAATTAATAAATGTAGTCAGATTAAGTATCTGGGTTTGACTCTAGATGAAAACTTATCGTGGAAACCTCATATAGGTTCTCTGAAAAAGTCTCTACGGTCATCACTTAGGGCATTTTTTCATTTGAAATCAGTTTGTCCTCCCTCAGTTATGAGACTGGCTTATTTTTCATTGATTAATTCTAGGCTGGAGTATGGATTGTCATTGTGGGGTAGTTCATATGTTTCAAATTTATCTAGTCTAATAGTCCTTCAGAAAAAATTTATAAGATTGATATGTAATTCTAATATTAGAGAACATTCGTTTCCGCTTTTTGTTAGAAATTTTATTTTACCATTAAGATATTTATATGTTTTTAAAGTTTTAGTAATTTTTTTCATACTAAGTGGTAACAGTGGACCCGTTATTGACAACTCTGGTTATTCTACTAGACTCAGTAATCAACAGTATTTGCGATTGCCTAAACCAAACTGTTCTTTGTTTCAAAAATGTTTTGTGTTTTTAAGTTATAAGTTTTTTAATTTAATTCCAAGTGAAATTAAAATTAATAGATCTATATTTATTTTTAAAAAGAGGCTGAAGGTTTGGTTATTGAGTAGAAGTGTTAAAGATATTGAAAATTTATATTTAGTTGTTCAGTAAAAATATTTTGTTCTTATTTTATAAATTGTAAATGTATGTTTTTATATTGAAGTTGAGTTGGATTTCTCTAATTAATGTGTGTTAATTTGATGGTTAAGAGTAATTTTAGTTTGTTTATTATTATTTGTTGTATTTTCATATTGTTATTATAGAACTTAAATTAAATTAAGAAGCTGATGATGGCTCCCACCCAAGTGCAAGATTATTTTCTTTTTGGGTTGGTATATTTTTTTCTCTGTAATCTGTATATTGTTGTATACTGTATTTACATGTATTTAAAAAAAGAGAAAAAATAAACGCATTTATTATTATTATTATTATTATATATATAAAAATACGCTGCGTCTACGACGTAGACGCTATAGCACTAAAAGGGTTAATTTTAATTGATTGTTTGCTATAAATATCTTTTCAGAGGTATATGTCTTTCTTAGTAAAAAATGGCAAGAATCAAAAATTCTTGTACGTATTGTTTTTAAGCTTTTAATGGTTAAATTGTAAAAAAATTGCAAACATTTGTTTATACAAGATGTTTTCATCAAATGTTCACAAAAAACCATAAGAACCCAAAGTAATAAAGTATTATGTTTTTATAAATAATATTTGACTTGAAATTTGTATTTTTATAAATCCATACATTTGGTACATCTGTTAGGTACCTTGTTTCACTGTACATAGATTTATTCTCTATTTAAATAAGAGAGTGTTCTAGAAAATAAGATGTTTGAGACTACCTCAGCAGTGTGGAACAGCTAGAGCTGTTATCTTGAGATGAATGACAAAATACTGCAAAGGAAATCCCCTTTATGATCATAGTTTTAATCCTTAACCCATTGCGGATCACTGACGAGCTGGATCGTCACACAGCGGCCGGGCCTAACGGCACGATGACGAGTTCAGGTCGCAAAAGCGGTCTGCTTTTAAGTTTCTCTCCAAATAGTTCTATTAATGCCTGATAGATCGGGCGATCGTCTTTTCTTGTCAACTAAGAGTGTTTAACAACGGTCTACGTTTAGAGTTTTCAAAAGTTTTATAAATATCCTAAAGATCGCAGTTGTATGTCGAAGTTGAAAAATCATTCATATGAGTTTACTCTCTGCTTTTTAGCGCTTCTGATTGGGTGTTTTCCTCAGTTGTTATTATAATACTTTTGAGGTTAGTTACACAACTAAATGACGCAGACGTACATGTTGGCGGGTTTAGTCTAGACAATCACTTCGCCCGACCCGCTTTATTTAGACTATGATTCAGACATCATCCCTGCCACCCCGTGTTATTGTTCCTACATCACGGATACCCCAGCAGGCCCATGTTCCATCTGAACGAATACCTTCACAGCTGAATTTTCTAGTATACAATAGCGAGCGATACCATTGCTGTTCGTGCGGCCACTGACCGTAAATTAATTCGTGCAATGGGTTAGTAGTACTTTTCCATTACATAGGGGAATTGCAGTTGATGAATCAGTTGACGATGTTTAGTGTTAACACATTCCACTGCTGTAGGGATGACCCCAGGTTCCCTACCGTGAGAGGTATTCTGCGCAGAGGCATGACAGTGGAGGGGCTGAAACAGTTCATCGTTGGACAAGGCTCTTCACGCTCTGTTGTTGTCATGGAGTGGGACAAAATCTGGGCGTTCAATAAGAAGGTATTGGATACTACTACTTCTATCTCCTTTTATTGAATGGAAGCAGATATTTAAATAAAATAGCTTTAAGAGCAACTTGTGTCGTGTTTAAAACTTTGTATGCAAGGTAACAATGTGTTGTTTCCAGAGATTTGATTTGGGAATGTGTCAGTCAATATCATAGTGTGCTCACTTGTGCACCTGATGAGACAATGAGATCACCTCTTCACCTAGATTACACTACTTTTTGTAGTGTGGGTGTCTCTGATGTTGAAATGAAGCGGGGGGTTTCGTTTTGAGCAGCGTATTCGTTCTTCGTCACCGACTATTTTTGGATCCCTTCAAACGAACATGACTCCAGATTGCAGGACTCAAATCTGCAACAGCATCAGATTTCAGATGCTGCACGTAAGAGAATGGTTAACTGGAGCTAAATTCAACATTCACATAAACAGAGGTCGTGTTTCAACTAGTACTCAGGAACAAAAGTTGGGAACTTTTTCTTTATATAATTTTTATCTATTAACTAACTGGTTGTGGTGTGTGTGTCTCAGGTGATAGATCCGATAGCCCCTCGCTACAACCGCCTTGGACGGCAAGGATACTGTGCCCGTGCTACTGTCGGGAGTCAGTGAGGAACGTCTCACTGTGCCCAAACACCCCAAAAACCCTGAGGTGGGAGACAAAACCATCTGGGTTGGTCCTAGGATACTGATCGATTTAGAGGATGCTAAAACCCTCAAAGAGGGAGAGAATACGACGTTCATCAACTGGGGAAATCTTAAGATCAAGAAAATAATCAAGTGAGTTCTTTTTACATTTTGTTTTGAATAAACTCATATTTTATTGCAGTAGTCAGTTTTGTCAAAGAAAACCGCTTTCTTAGGACATAAACAGTTTAGGTAGCCATAAATCTTATAGATTCAGTTTTCAGAAACATGAATGACATTACTGGTAAAAACGTACCGTTTACTAACTTAATTTATATAAATAGAAATAGAATAGTCTTATTCCTTACATAAATTTAAATTTTTGAAAAATTAATTGGCATGATTAAGTTAAAATATTTCCAGACAAAAAAAATATTTGCAGTGCTCATTGACTCATTTATTATGTAATATTCTGATTGCTCAAATATTCAATGTTGAATCACTCCAAAATAAACAATGTTGGAACGATAGATATTCCAAAAAATTTCACTTCTTTTGTTGCAACTACATTTTATTGAAATACAATTTATACAATATTTTCAATTTTTGAGAATGAAAACAGCTGAATTTGTTAATTTTCAATGCATTTATCACCAACCAATCAAGACCTCAGACTTAATGGGAATGGTGCTTTCTATTTATACATGCAGAGGTGTTATTGACATATTACATTTTTGTCTATTTTGTTGTTGCATTGAAGCAAAAAAAAAGGGCAAATCCGAGACATAAATACTTGGAGTATTAGTATGCATAACAAACTATTTGTTTTATTTTTGTAATTATGTATTAGGTTAGTTATTTACTTGAAGAAGAGATCAGATTACAGATCTCGAAACGTAGTGTTACTGATTTTTTGTTTCATTGAATGATGGCAAATGTCCGGAAAAATCGTGTTTCTTTCACAATCCTTCCAATTCTAAAAAATAAACTTCCAACAAAGTAAATGTCTGACAACCTGTTAGTCTTTCAAAATAGACAAATAATGTAGTTTACCATCTTACAAGCATGTTTCTGTGGTGGCAGGGCCGGTGACTCGGTAACAAGCGTAGAAGCAGAACCGAACCTCTCAGACAAGGACTACAAGAAGACACTGAAGCTGACGTGGCTGGCCGACACTGCACAAGCTCCCTTCATTCCTTGCATCTGCGTCTACTTCGACCATATCATCAGCAAACCTGTGTTGGCTAAAGATGAGGACTTCAAGCAGTATATCGGCCACAACACTAAGGTTCCATGTTAATTTGAACTTTTATGAATAACATTGTATTAACCCTTTAACCATGGTTGATGTAATAACAAATTGGAAGATCAGTTTGCCCTGGTAATAACATCTTATCAGACATCAGAACTTACTTGTGAATTTTAGACCTACATAGAGCTTTGGAACTTCTTCGCACAGATCTTGAACATTATTGAAAGTTCTTAATTTGTCATATAGTAAATCAAAGCTCCTTATTTGTTGTCTCAGATATTCACTATACAAAGATTTATTACTGTTACAATTTTTATAGTTTGTAGGTTTTGTGGGAAATTAAATATTGTAAACAAACATATTCCTTATGTTTTCTTATGTTATTGAGTTTGAAAATGTAGTAGTTTTTAGATAAAATAGTTTTTACTTTTAGCTTGGTAGAATAATTTCTTATACTGTTACAATTATTTTGTTATTATTATTTTATTTAAATTTGGTTACCGATATCACAGTGTTGTTGATGTCAGTAGTTTTTATTTATTGGTAAATTTGTTCTTCCAATAGTTTTAAAAAGTTATTTTTATTTTCAATCTGGTCACATTACTGGAAATACTGACCATCACTATATCACATAGCATACTGTTATTTGTATTCAAATATTACATAATTAATATAAAAATAAATAATTGATTCAGTTAAATAAAATATGTTATTTATCAAGAGGTGTTTGTTCATAGACTGAAGTGGTGATGCTTGGAGATCCAGAACTAGTCAATGTCAAGAAGTCAGAGATAATTCAGCTGCAGAGGCGAGGCTTTTTCATCTGTGACAGCCCTTATCAACCACCTAGGTATCTATTTTTCTCCATTAGTATATTAAATAGTGTAATTTTGGTTTGCTGGGCAATTGATTGAAAATACAGGTAGCTTCTCAGGCTGTGAGCCTTGCGATTCAACTGTACCTACAAGATATGATTCCTAGATAGGGAGTTCTAAGCTGGTTTCTTCCACGAAGAATGGCTCCTAGTAATGTAAATTGACTTCATCAAAATCTAAATTCACATCTATTCTCAATTCCTAAAATGTATTTGTCAATATGAACCCTTTGGGTGTGTACTCCCAAGGCCATCTATGTTTGAGTTGATATTGAGTCACACAAACATGGCTCCTCCATCTTTACCGATCTTCTGCACCGTCTTCATTAGCTCCAATTACATTCATATCAGAATATACGTGGCTTTCACCATCTCTGTCTTGGCTTTTCTCTAGTTCGCCTTCCTTCAGGGTTTTTTTTTTAAGCTGCCTCTTCACTTTTTGTCGCACACAATGTTACTACCGGTAAAGATCTCGATCTCTCAGTTGTGGTTTCTTTTTTATTCACTGTTCATATGTTGGTCCATGAACGGTGGACTTTCCACAATATTTTATCCTCAAAAACTATTAATTTTTGTTCCTCTTTCTTGTTTACTTTGCAAGTTTCAGACCAATAAAACTAAATTGGGCATATTATTGTTTCATATAGTCATATTTGTGTTTTCTGTAACAAAGATTTTGACAAAATTATCCTGTTACAGGCGTATGGACATTGTTAGCATAATTTAGTCTGTCATATTTTCCTTGCTGTTTTGAAACCTTTTAGGTACTTACACCTCTACATCTGGATGTGCCCATAGAAGCCAAGAAGTATGAACATCCATATACAAGGACATTTCAAATACAATTTTAATCACACTTACGATATTAAATTGATCCCAACAAAACTTAGATTATGAGTACATGTATATTAATATGGTTACGCAAGTTGTTCTTTGTTTGACTTTAAATTTAGAAAACATTGACATCCCCCTAGATCTTCACTAGAATAGTCAACTACTTAAAATTTTTGCATGTGCTTAGACGTGATGTTATTATTTTGGTTTGTTATTTTTTTGGAGTTTATTTGTTTCAAAAATAAACATTCCAGTTAGTGAGAATAATGTAAGTGATGGAAAACTGTGAATTTAATGATTTTTCAAATATCCTAATGGTCTTTGTAAGAAGCCTTTGGTTGATATCAGATAAAAATTACTCTGTTATTGAAACGTAAGAAAAATTCAGAGAGAAAAGTTTTAATTTTAACAAACTACATCTTTGTGACATGTACTGTCTAGTGAATTACCTACAAAAGGTGTAGTTTGAAGTCAAATTCTATTTTTAGACTTATTGCATGTAATTCTAGGAATGTTCTTCTCCCTGTGACTATAAAAACACTCTATGTTTGTCCTTTATTGTTTGTCCATATTGTCCAGAAACACTCTATACTGCTGATGGTTGTGCAGAGCAGTATGCTTTTTTATGTGGATATAATATGTACACAAATTGCAAAAAGATTCCAACTCATGCTGCTCTTGTATATGGGAGGAGCATCTTAATTTCTTGTTCTTATCCAGGATCAACTGCCATATCCATGATTAAATGAAAAGTTATTTCAAATTTTGTAGTTGTTTGTTGAAATTTATTTACCAAACATGGATTGGAACAAATTATTTGAAATAGTTGTGATAAGGTCTAATAATAGTTATAAAAATATTTAAGATTAGTTTATCACACAGCTAGTAACTGTGTTGTAGTTTGCACACCGGGCGGGCATCTCCCATCGTTCTCTTCTCAATCCCAGATGGCCACACCAAGGAGAACCCCACTGCTGGAGTGCCCAAGAAACAGCAAATTTCTGAAAAAGAGGTGAGTCAGCAATCTTCTCTTCACTACGAAAATTGCCCATATGCTCATCATTTAATCTTTTGAGGGCAATATTGGTTTAATTATAATATAATTACCAGTTTCTAATGTGAATAGCGTCACGGTGGCAATCTGTCATCACCATTGCCATTTTCTCACATAATAAACTAGCAGTTACCTGTGGCATCACACGCAATTTCGTATATGAGCACTTCTGGTTTGAGTGAATTATATTTCCAACGCCAATGTTGAGTTTTGCCTTTTTGTCACAATCAAGAAAATGATCACAGATTTGAAAACCCTTCTGTCAAAAGACATCTAAGATGGTTCTTATGACTGTATTTAAATTTAAAGTAAAAGTTCTATCGTAACTTTTTCTTTGATATCTTCATTACAGCACTGACAAGGAAACAGGATTTTTCCAGACATTTTCCATCATTCAGTGAAACAAAAAATCAGTAACACTACGTTTTGAATTCTGCAATTTGATCTCTTTTTCAGGTAAAAACTAACCTAATACATAATTACAAACTAGGTTAAAATAAACAAATAATACCAAAGTGTTGCGGCACGCCTAAGTCAGGAATAACAACCACCATGTTATGTGTCAATTTCACTAACTCTAAAACATGCACTTAATAAAAAACTATACACAATACTAATCATAAAAACTGAACTACGGAATACAGGTCACAATACGTCTGCATTTGTCTACCAACCACCTGCGACTGACCAGAGGCCAATAGCAAATGGTAATCGTCATGGCAGAAAGAAACAAGATGGCGGAAATAAAAAGGAAGGGGTACGGGAATGGTCCTTTTTTTGCTCAAGGGTTGGTAAATTAAGTCAATGATGATGCAGAATTACTGAAACGTGTTATAAGAGGTGACGAATCATGTGTTTATGGATATGACGTTAAAACTAAGGCTCAATCATCCCAGAAGAGGTATTCTGGCTTGCCAAGACCGAAAAAGGCTCGACAAGTGCAGTCGAACATGAAGGTTGTACTCACAGTGTTCTTTAATTTTAATTGCATAGTTCATCAGGAATTCTTGCCACAAGGTCAAATGGTCTATAAGGAGTTCAATGCCATTTGTGTGAATTAATTTGAAAAAAAACATCCAGATTTGTGTAAAACAATTCATGGTTTTTTTCACGATGACAATGCACTTGCTCACACTTCATTGCTTGTTTGTGAATTTTTTGAACTGTACTGTAATAATACAGCCTCCATATTCTCCAGACATGGGTCTAACTAACTTTTCTTTATTTAAAAAATAAAGAGCCTTAAAGGGGCATCGTTTTACAAGCATAGACAACATTTAAGTGTATCGCTGAATGTGCTAAAAGCTACCACAAAGATTGAGTTTGAAAAGTGTTTCAAGGATTGTAAGAAGTGCTGGCACAAGTTAATTATATCTAAGTGGAACTATTTTGAGGGTGTTGTATTTTTGAAGAAAATGTGTACTTGTCTTGGTGATCTTCAAGCCCTAAGGCTGTGGTTTCCTAGACGCGTAATAGATGCGATGCGGCTTAGATGCGCTGCGGCTTAGATGCGCTGCGGCTTAGATGCGCTGCGGCTTAGATGCGCTGCGGCTTAGATGCGCTGCGGCCTATACTTCAGTCTGAAACGCAGCCGCCGTCCAGCAGTTTCCTAGACAGCGTAGAATACACACGGTTGTGCGTAACATGACTTCACATAAAAAAGAAATTGCTAGCGGCTGCACTAATGCTATACAGTGATTTAGATCATGACATGGATATTGTGGCATTGCAAGCTTCGAAAAAGCGTAAACAGTGCAGTGAGATGTTCAAAAGAAGAGACAGTGAAGGTGCTTACAATTTATTAGTGACTAAACATTTAATAGACAAGGAAATGAAGTTTAGATTCACTAAAGAACAATTTTTCTATCTTGCTAATTTAATAAAGGACGACTGTTCTACAGAATTAACAAACCGAGTGAACAATTCAATGTCTTCTGGTATGAAACTGGCAGTTACTTTAAGATGGGTGAAATTCCAAATAAAGCTGTCAAAATTATTACAAAATATTAGTAACTATGTATTCTTGTCCCCAATTAAATCAACTCTTCGTTGTCATTGTTTGAGAATTTTGCCTTCTTCGCGACATTTCCCTCCAATTCTAATTTTGATATTGCACAAGACATGTCTGTTACGCAGCGTATCTCAGAGTTGACTGCTCTGAAAGCAGTAAGCCAAATACGCAGCTATTGATACGCGCCTGCGCGCGCACTTGTACAACCACAGCCTAAGACATTGTACAACATAGAGCGAAATAGTGATCATCTTCATCAGTAAGTGGATAGGAAAAATCATATTTCCCTTTGTTGTAAGTGATCTTGAAATAACTGAGAAAGAAATTAAACACCTCGTAGCTGTAAAATACCCCAAAGGGACAAAAGAATGGGGCTGTTTAAAGAAGGGCCTGAAAAAGATTGGAATATCTGTTTTATATGATATATACAATTCTCTTTTGTATTACAAGAAAACTCTGGGGATTCAGGGGAAGACTTTCAGATGCTACTGTTTGTTTTAGTCTACTGTACACATAAGCGTAGGAAAAATTCAGGATAACTTCTTTGCTAATGATAGGAACCAAGGTTCAGAAAACCAAAGCAGGTGGTGTTAATTAGACCCAAGATTGTCTATGTGAGACTACCTCTGCCCCTCATCAATTACCCTCGAGAAGACAAGCAAAATTGGAAAGGATTATTTGATTAACAGAGCTATAACTACTAAGTCTTGAAGGAAGCACATAGATTGCTAGCTGTCAAAGCTGGTGTGCCTCAGTGATATGTTTTGTTTGCTAATTTGTTTATTATTTTCATTAATGATTTACTAAGTAATCATTTTAAAAGTGATAAATTTAGATAACATTGCGTTTCTGTATTAAAAATGGTATAAAGAAACTCTTTTCCAGAAAATTAAAAGTTGCCTCCAGAATTTGAGACATTGGTGAGGCAAGAATAAGATGGTTTCCAACACTTCCCAAATGAATGTTATTAATTTTGATAATTAATTTTATCAAGCATAAAGAAGCTTTATTGACATAAAAAAACAAAAGACTATTAGACATTATCAGAAACATAGTAAACATCTACTAATGAAAACTACATTATAGTTCAAATATTATCCTTTAAGTGGTTATCATTGTGGCCTGAAGATAAACATTATTCTAGTCTTAAAATTAAAAAGTAAATACATAATTTATCAAATAACAATTTGCTAAACACGAAGACTAAAAATGTACATAATAAAATTATCACCCGAATAACATTAACAAATTAAAAATGACATTAAATGAAAACAAATATAGTAATAAAAAAAATAACAAAGTTTACAGTTAAAACGTTAAAATACTTGTATCACACGTTAAACATTAATTTACAGTGTATAAGGGAGTTACCTTAAGCCAATTCTTAATATAAAATCACTAACAGGTAACTTATTAAAAAGTTGAACCAGCATAAAGTAGCAACTTTTTAAAAATGTTTTACTGGAATTAGATTTAATACATGTGGCCCTTTGTTATAGTTATGGATATGACGCACATCTCATACTCATTAAAATTGTCTTTAACTTTTACTGAACAATAATATAGTACATACATACATTGTACTGTCATTATTAGAAAGTCTTTAAAAATTTATCTACAAGATTCTCTACCCTTCACATTGTTGATCAACCTTAAAGCTTGGTTTTACGGTGGAAAACTCTTTGTGCTCCACTACTATTGCCCTACAAGATTATTTGTTTTTGTGCCCCACCAACACTACAATTATTAATTAACACATATTGTTTAATCAATTAAAAAAAATATTTTAACTTGCTCCGCAGATTTTGTTACAAAAGTTCTGTACACTGTAAGCCCCGTGAAACGTCATCCATGGCGTCTTCCTTTGTCCAAATCGGCCACTTAACATTTGGTACGCATATAACAATGTCAGTTATTAGCATGTCACGGTGGCCAGCCGAGCGTAACACTAAGGTGTGGTTGGTTCAGCCCCGTACCATTTCCTTTGTGTAGCCAGGTGTCAGGGTAACGAGGATGTCAGTCACTACAGCGATGAGAGATGTGAGTTTTGTTTGGAGCAGTTTTTTATCATTTTGATAATATTGATTTTGAGAAGATCAGATATGAGATATTTCACTGAATAAACTAAACATTAGTCAAAACTCGATTGTGTAACAGATCTGTTATGTGTATGAGAAGATTTCCGTTTAAAACTTTTAAAAATTAAAATAATTTGAAGGAATAAAATATATGATAATTTTATTTTTAAAGTTATATCAGATATATTACAACAATTCCAAAAATGATAATATTATTCTGCTTCATGATACAAAATCTAATTTTTTACTGCATAATAATACAAATGTTTGAAGTTTGTTATTGACGATGGAAGGTTTGAAAGGATAACAGGATTTCAGACATTTGTCATCGTTATAGGTTATAAAAGGTATAACACCAAGATATATATCTTTTATAATCTATAACGGTGGCAAATGTCCGAAATCCTGTTATCCTTTCAGTACAAATGTAATTCACAGTTTAGACTAAATGATCCCTGAATTATAAAAAATTTCTGTAATGTGTCTGACAAGTTTTGTTTTAAAATTTTAAATACTAAAATAATTAGAGGGAGTAAAAACTCATGATGTTTAATGTTAGTTTTTATTATCGTAAAATCTAAATGGTTATTTTATTTTCTTAACATTTAAATGTTATTTTTTTAATTTAAATGTAAATTTTATTTTCAAAGTTGTCACAAAATATTAAAACAATTCCAAAAATGATAATATTGTTCTGCTTCATGGTACAAAATCTAATTGTTGATTGTGTAAATAATACAAATGTAATTCACTATTTTGACTAAATTATTTGTGAATTATACAAATTGCAGTGCTCTCCTTTAAGTAAAATTACGTTATTTTTGTAAATATAACACTTTTAAAAGATTAAAAATTAAAACAATTGATATTTTATTGTAATGTATAATATTAATTAAATATTATTTGAAAGAACAAAGTACAGTGTTTAAGAAAGCAAAGTAAATGTATGGCACTGTTTTGTAAAGGAGTTATCAATTATTTTGTGGTTCTTTTTATTTAATATGGCTAGCTTTCTCTGTTTTTCATAGATTTGATACTTTATTTAGTTATTACAAAAGTAATTTCAAGAATCAGTCTAAACATGCACTATTAGCTTTTTCTGATTACGTTGATTGAAAAACTCAAAGCAAGTATTTTTGTTTGCACATGATTAGTAATGAATTTAATATACTGTTCGTCAATATACTTAGTATTGTTGTTAGTAATGTAGCAATGTTAATGCCTGAATGTTATGTATGCTCACCACTGACTCTATTACGGTTGATAGTTTTTTGTTTATCATAACTGTTTACAAAGTTCTAAACATTCCATGATCTCGCCGACTTTGAGACTCATTGTGTTGTCAAAATTTTTGGGGCAGGAAAAGTCCTCAACATCAATTGCAGAAATGTATACTGAAAGTACAGTCAATGAGGCAGTGATGAAAAAATAAATATTTCAATGAAGAATGGACAGACAAAGGTCCTGATACCTGATGTCTTCTTCATTGACCAGCGTTGCTGGATTGAAAGCGTCACAATAAAATATATAACTAACTAAATTTTACTATTTACAAATGCAAGTGGCGGCAAGGCTAGGCTATGTTGCTCGCGTTCTCGAAAAAATCTCTGATTGAGTAGAGAGGGTTGGCCAGGGACCACTTCCTAAGCCTGCATTCAAAGTCCCTGCTCTCAAGAGCTTTAAGATGTTGAGGGAGGCAGTTGTACATTCTTACTGCTATTGCGGGGAAACAATCTCTTGTCTTGCCTAGCCTACAGGAGACTGTATTTAGTTGTGAGCTGTTCCTCAGCCTGTAGGCATCCTGAGCTTCACCCCTAGTTCCGAAGGCTGCAAGGTTTTCCTTGACATGTAACAAGCTGGCGACAACATACTGGCTAAAAACCGTTAAGATCTTAAGTCGGTTGAACAAGGGCTTGCAGTGATCTAAGAAGCCTGCAGATGAGATGATACGCACAGCATGTTTTTGCAGCAATAAAATTTCGGCACATCCAGTAGAATGACCCCAGAGCAGCAGACCGTAGAGAATGTGGCTATGAAACAGCCCATGATATATAGTGACAAGATGTTTTTCCGTCAATAGAGGCTTCAGTCTGCGCAACAAGCAGGTCACTCGAGACAGTTTCTTACTCAGTTCTGCCACATGCCCGTTCCACGTAAGTTTGGAATCAAGAGTAAAGCCCAAAAGTTTAACACTCCCCATTTATGGTTAGCTAGAGATAAGGTGCATGTTAACTCCTGCGTTTTGGAAAGGTTTAGACTGAGTTTGTTGGCTGAAAACCATTCCTTAGCTCTGTCATAGACTTGGAGCGCTTGAGCTCTTGCATCTTCAGGTGTGGGTCCCGCTTTAAAGAATGTAGAATCATCTGCGAACAGAAGTACATCACCCACCAACTCTAGGTCATTAATTAGTACCAAGAAGAGCAAGGGTCCGAGAACCGAGCCCTGAGGCACACCGTGCATAACAGGCAGCGGTTTGGATGAAGCACCGTTAACAGAAAATATTTGTTCTCTTCCCTCCAGATAAGAATGGAACATTTGAAGAGGCTGCCCTGTAACTCCGTACAACTCAAGTTTTCCTAAGAGTATACTGTGGGAAACACAATCAAAGGCCTTGCTGAGATCTGCAAGAATCAGCGCTGTTGACTGCTTTGCTTCAAAAGATTCCAACACTTCTGCCACAAGTTGACGCATAGCAGTTGTAGTTGAGTGCTGGCCTCTAAACCCATGCTGTGATGCAGAAAGAAAAGCATGGTCACAACAAAAAGCAAAGTGACTTGGTTAGTAGAAACAAATCATTTGT
The DNA here is from genome assembly GCF_021130785.1 of Homalodisca vitripennis. NCBI lineage: Eukaryota > Metazoa > Arthropoda > Insecta > Hemiptera > Cicadellidae > Homalodisca > Homalodisca vitripennis. The sequence goes on along the minus strand of NW_025777722.1, from coordinate 29,422 downwards.
ATTTTCGAATGAATTTTAACAAATTTTGAGAACCCCGTGTTCAGCACGAGATTTTAACCCACCCCTTAGTTTCACAAGATGTGTTCCATACTACATGTGTGTACAAAATAAAGTGAATTCACGCTTTGATTTCCTTACCTAGTACAATTATGATGGAGAGAATATGATAAGACATTATAGGGTTAGATACATTGAATAGTGTCAATCCATTCAAATAAATAATTATTCAAATTGTATACTATATTAAAAGTAGCATGAACATCTAATGTTAAAATATTATTGATAGCAAAGTGCCTATAAGGAGTGTAAAACCTTAGCAACAATCTAATAACAAAACCTTTCTAAATCTATTTTTATCTTGTACGTCATGAATTCTTTAACCCTTTTAGTGCCAGAGATAAAATCAAATCCATGTTGAAAAGTGCCGAGTAATTTTTGTATGATCATATGAAAAGTGCTGGGTTTCAGATAAAAATGTAAGGCTTTAGAAAAAATTTACATAAAATTAATTTTTTATCATAAAAAGCTCCTTTTTACTTCTTTTTAAAGGTAAATAAATTACGTATCAGAAACTATTTAACATTCACATTTTTATATCATTTTTAAAACTAAAAAATCATTTTAAACAGCAACATTTCCACGGAAACAAAACAAAAATAAAATTTTAAAAGTTCAGGTAAAATAAATATACAAAAATTTTATTTTGAAATTTCAATACTTTCATGATAATAATAAAATAACACACACACACACACATAATTTTTAAACTCCCCAAAATCATGTGTAATAACCTAATATTGTACCACAAACAAAACTTTTTTAATTAGTTAATTACTAGAGATTATTTTTCAGTAAAACGCAAGGTTTCAGAAAAATATCCACCTAAAATTTATTAGTTTGTTTTTTATTGTTGTAATTTATAAGCTCCTTTTTAGTTTGTTTGAAAGATCACTACGAGTGTACTGCGCATCGTCGAGAACGACCGCTGATAGACAGTACGCAAATTGCCGAGGAAGCAAACAAACGATCGCTAATTTTGTTTACTTCTCAGTTTTTGTAATTTATAAATATTTTCTCTGTAAAATTGTATTATGTTTATATTTCAATACTTTTAATCATAATTATGAGCGATTTAACATTTTTTAGCAGTTCAAGTTTAAAAGACATTTTATAACTAATACATTGCTTATTGAAGGTATATATTTTGGAAGCCCATATTATAGTTTATGAAATTAAAATAAAAGTTAGGGTATACGACTTAGTTCTTAAAATGTAGCTATTTCTCTGAACTTGTTACATTTATATTATAGTACAGTTCTCAAATGCTTAAAAATAACAGATATAGGATTTGAGATGATTTTGTTTGAATTTTACTTAGTCTAAAAAAAACCTATTAGGTTTGCAAAGTTTCATGCATTATTTCTCCCGTAAAAAGTATAAGTAAAGGATATTTTTTAACACTATAAGTTTTTATGATTTAGTATGCTATTTCGGAGTAGTTAAAAAAATTTCCTTTTTACTAGAGTACCGACACATTTTCCAATCTGAGATTCTGTGTTGTTGACACATTGGCAATTGTTACTTCAAGTACCGATCTTATAAATGGGCTTGTATGCGATAGTTTCTAGTTTCTACATACCGCACAATGCATTGTAGCAGAACTGCCTTCAATATTTTTTGATCCTCCAAAAAGTAGCCATCGATTACCTAAAACGATCCCTAAATTTTTATTTCAATTTGTCGTCTAACCGTCTAGAAATGACTGTATGCTAGAGCCGGTCCCCGAAAAGAACTAATCGCTAGATACGGGCTTAACGTAATCGTTCCTTTGCACCGAATCTTCTTCCAGTCCGATACTGACTCACGTAGCGGCACTCGCTTGAAGCGATTGTTTCTCAGAATCGATACTTTTCCAATCCGGGATCGATATATTTTGGGCGCCGGCCCCGGAAGCTTTGATAACACCTTCTAAAATTACTTTTTGCAGTAACCTAATTTTTCATCTTCAAAAACTCTAACACGGTATTTCTTGGTATATGATGAATTAAAAATAAATAATCAAAATGTAACATACAGTAAGTATGTTTTATAAATACATTTTTCGAAGTTGAATCTAAAAGAAGGCTAGTATAAATAAAATCTTTGTTTCTATAAACACTCTGAAATTAATACTTTTCCACATATAATTTGATATTGAAATACAGTTTATTAAAGCATCGATGTTTTCTAAATAGCCCTAGGTGTAAATACTGTATGGAGCCCACGAGTTAGTAATTCTAATGTTGGCAATTATTTTAATACGATTTTAACATTGTTTAGCACTATTAATTCTATTGTTACTTTTGTAGTTATCAATTTATTTCATACGTTTAAACTACACGCATTAAAAAAGGTATTGATAGCACAAATACAAAATAATCGGCCGCTTTGAAATTGTTACCATAAATTAGGACATTTAATTCAATAATAAGTATATATTTAAATAGGCACTATACAATGTTAAACGTGCAATATTTTATCAATAAATTGTGTAAATATCTAAATTACGAGTACAGATTAAATAACGGACAGGATTAACTATTCTTTTAACAACGACTGCAATGATACTCTTAATTTATATATATAGGCAAATGAACACCGTACGGACGAGATTACAGTCTATTTTTGGAATGGCTAGTTCTAGGAATTCGCTCTTATCTACCTCGCTCCCTCTTATCACTCGCTACACCAAAAGGGAGCTACCTACAGTAAATAAATAATGTACATTCTCGTAACTAAAAAGTTGCAATAAGACAGATTAATGTTTTCAGGCGTGGAATGGTTTTATTGTGTGGTCCTCCAGCGAGCTAATACGCTTACTGCAACGTTTACGAGTTGTAAACTGCGTACGGTGCAAACGTCTGTGTACTGTACAATCCGCAGCGTCCAGCGAAACCGGTTCCGGAAGTGAAGCCGTACACCGCGCAGTGAGTGTGAATGACACGTCACGTCGCAGTCTTGCGGTTCGCGCTGCACGGAAACAAGTCTTGCGTCAGACGTTTCCTTGTCTGCGCTATCGTTACAGGCAGTGGTGATACAATACGATACCGAGTTCCGCCAACTATGATAAACTGACTCATCGTAATTTTTAGTGTCACTCGTTACATTCAAGTGCTTTGCCTTACAACATTGTGTTCATCGTTAACCGGATTTGTGAATATCGACTGGTAGTGAGGCCATAGGAAAGTGTGAGTAACTTACCGTTTTCTTGTGTCTTGCCTAATTAATTCTACCTTCGGTAATTAGCTTAAAATTATAGGTTTATAACAAATTTATTTGAAAAAATTTAAGTATTTAATTTTTTTTTAATTTCTTAAAAATATGATACTTATTTTAGGTGTGTTACAAAACATATGTGATATGACCTAGTTGTTGTTACTTTATCGTGATGAACACGTGTCCGAAGGCTAGAGGGAAAATGCATGTTTACTCCAATAATACCAGGTGTTAGAATTGAGTTCCCTTGCAAAGTAAGGTTAGTATCACACTGGAACTTTTGGCTCTTTGTAATTCGAATTAAAATGGCACTACCTCAATAATTTTTGTTTTGTCTGTTATCACATCTCAAATTTATTGAAATATAAAGAATTGCAGTTTGTTTTAATTTTATAATTTATTTGGTATTGTTTTATTTTAGTGAAAGTAAGTTATGCAAAATAGTTCTTCATGTATACAGAAAAGTCATATAAATTTACTTCATTAATATATCATTAGGAATTATTGATGTAGAAGACTCCCTGTCACATTCAAACTCCTGTTTGCTAAGAGTGTTCTAAATAAATTCTTCCTTGATAGGACAACACTACCAAATGTTTCAGCTCATTTATTAGAAAGTGATGTTGCAATGCCATCACCTCAGTTTGTAATAAATAAGATATACAGTAGAAATGAATAGATTTTATATCCTAATAATATTATAAATGTGAAAGTGCTTTTGTTTGTTTGTTTTGCTTTTTTATAAATAAAAATTAATTGCAAAATGTATTGCTAAGCGCTTATCTCGAGAACGGCTGGACCAATCCAGCTAATTCTTTTTGTAAAATAGTCGTTGAAACTTGAGGAAAGTTTTATAAAAAGAGAAATATTAAAAAAGTTACCTAAAACATTTTGGAATTCTGAAAAAATGGTAATATTTATGTATCACAATCCAAATTTAACTGACACTAAACAGCTGTTGACACTTTCAGCTGAAGCTTGACAAAAGTTAAAAACATCTGTTTACATTAAATAAAAGAAAGTAATTGTACAATCGTCACTAGTGTAATGCAGATTGCAAATAAAAAGTTAATAGCCAACTTTTACTCCAGATTGCACCAGTGACGAATTAATAACATCTAATACATTATAAATATTATTTGAAGACTGTTATAAAACCAACCATAATGAACAAAAGTTGTGAATGTTTTCACATATGGTACTCAAAACTGATGGGCTTCTTTGACATTTTAACAGTGACTTAAGGGAAAACAGAACCAACATGCCTCAACGATATATTCTTTCCCTGACTGCAGTCTGAAACGCAACAAAACTTTATTACACAAAATCTTATAAAAGATTATTTTGGAAAGCTGCATGAATTTCTCCTTTATATCAGAAGTAGGTAGGAGATCCTCCTAGACCGTAGTAGGCTTCTCAGTTCTACATATGTTCTATGTATATTTTCTCTCGGGTCAACTAGACAAATTCAACTATGCCACTGGAAATACCTTTCATGGGAAGTAGATTACATACAAAACTGAAAGTAGTTGCTTTTTGATCGAAGTAGATTTCCGAGAGGTACATATGTATTTAGTATTTTGATTGGAGCAGTAAGGCAAACTTAACTGTGGCACCGTAAGTAATTTTATACAGTAGGAAGTAGGCACCTTGTAGCCAAAGTAGGTTTCCCAGACGTTTTGAACATATTATTTCTTCATCGGGGCAACAAGGCAAACTCTATTATGGCACTGGAAGTATCTTAGACTGGAATTACATTACTAGGAGTGAAGTAAATGCTTTTTGATATGGGTAGGTTTCCAAGACCTATTTATATGTATTTTTGATTGGGCAACAAGGCAGACTCAGTTTTAGTGTTGGAAATATAATTAATTCAATCCAGAAATGCTCCTACACATGCAAAACATGATATAAGAGTCAGGTTAACCTCTGATACTCTTAAGTATTAACACTGAATAATATGTACCTAGTGTATGACTACTTAGGTTTGAAAAATTTCATAGAACTCCATCATATTATATTATAGGTGCTTTTACTAAATATTGTAAGGACTTAGACTTTGAAAATTGTGTTTGAAGCCGTGGGTAACTGCTAGTTCTCAATAAAATAAATGAAAATGGAATTGTTTGAAAATATTGCCATACATTCTTCATGCAAAATTGTATATATTTACTAACTGTGATACATGGATGCTTAATCTTAATTTCAAATTATATGACTTTTAATATATATTTATAGTTCCTTGTCTTTAAATTAAAAAATTGAAAACACACCAAACTCTAATAATCTAAGAAATAAAACGCAAAACTAGAAATCAGTTTCAGTTGTGTTTTACACGAACGTACATATTTCTATACATACATTGTAATACGAAAACACTTATATAGTGGACTTCCAATTATAGAGTTTGTCCCCTGAATTAAGTTTAGTAGTGGTAACACACCAAACACTCCTTGTGACTGGTAAATCCTACAGCAAAATCAAATTCAGAAAAAAATTAAGAGAGGCAGGAACACATATTGCATGCAGTGAGATAAGGTGAGGGATCAGCAGTTTGTTGGTGTTTGGTCACCAAGTCAATGTTTTTATTTCTTTGTCAAGATTTTCTTATTTCCTTAGATATTTCTGTCTCCTTAATACAGAAAACCAAATTTTTAATATTTCAAAAATATTTAAGTATCTGAACGTATTTAAATTTTTAATTTTTTTCACACTCTTAAGTAGTTAGCTAAAGTTTAAATTATTTATGTTATATTTTTAGAAAATGTTCACTAAAGTATTGGTAATGAAAAAAGTGTATTTAAAATTTAGCAGCTATCAAATACAAGGGCTATCCAGAAAGTAGATTACGTTTCACTCTGTAGCCGCTAGGGGCGGGACTATTGTGACCATTTTGATGTCAGAGCACTTCTTCGTTCAGTGGCTATCCAGCTATGCTATAGAGAGGTTACTGTCACTTCTTGTTGTTTTACAGTATCAGTTTAAAATGTGAGACACAATTGTAAATCCCACGAATTGTGAAGTGCGGTCTGTAATATGGTTGTTGTTGGCTGAGCACAATAAACCAATTGTGATTTATTGCATCTGTGAAGTTTATGGGAACGATGTGATTACTGAAAGTGGAGTGCGTCATGGTGTATTAGGTTTAAAAATGGCCGAACTAATGTTCATGATGATGAATGAAGTGGATGGCCAAGCATTGTGACCGATGAAATTATCTCTAAAGTCGATGAGAAGATTAAAGAAGACCGTCGATTCACAATAAAAGAACTCTCACCTAGTTTTCCTCAAGATTCAAGGAGTTTGTTACACAAAATTTTATGCAGAAATTAGTTTCTATACATTTTGTGCAAGATGGGTACTGAAATCTTAACAGAATCCCACAAAAATCAGCATTTGGCTGCTTCATTGACGTTTTTTGGAAACTTATGAAAAAGATGGTGACTCACTGCTCGATCGAATCATTACAGGAGATGAGACTTGTGTAAAACAGTGAATTGCAAAACCAAATTACAATCTATGGATAATTACTTTCTGGAGAGTCCCTCGTTCTTAGCAATATCTTTGATCTCTTTGGAATTTGTAACTGACCATGCAATATCATTCTTAGTTTTAGTTTTTGCTTATTGATATCTTATAATTCTGTAGCAATCCTTCAGTGGTGGGTGACTGGCAACTAATGCACTGTCTGTATTGTTACTATTGTTGCAGAAAGTATCAACTGCCAAGGGGAAGGCTGTGGAGAAGTCACCGTCAGAAGAAGTCAGCCCTGGTCTACCAACAGACCCCGTGGTTGTGGATCAACAGATACAAGCTCAAGGGGACAAGGTCCGGAAATTGAAGGCAGAGAAGGCCGCTAAGGTTGCTATTTGATTTTATCTAGCATTTGTTTTTAAATTTGTAACAAAATTATAATTTCACTAGGATTTACTGTGTTGTTTTGTAACGTGTTTTTCAATAACAACTCATCATTTTTTATTTGCTCTGGAGGATAGAAAGAGATTCTATTTTAATCGCATATATTTTATTTTGTACTAAAAAAAGGTCAGTCCGTGCTAGTCTGTATAGCTGTGTTCCTTGTATTTGCAGTTTTGTATGCATGAGAGATGTTTAAAATTAGAACATGATATAAAGATTACTGACTTGGGACATAAATAAGTTGGTGCTGTGTCATTGAGTTTCTTACATGTTTTTATTTTCTATTGTTCCCAGAGTAATTTTGTAATAGCAAACATGTATGTTTGCCCACACTACTACATTACTGGTGCTACTGTTAAGGTGGCTTGGGTTAGGTAATTCCGTTTGCTACTAATGATGGGGTCACAAAAGTGAAATATCCCTTCACATGATTGCCACCTACTTATTTTTATTAAATTGAAAGTCCCCTTGATTGAGTGGGGGCATTTGATTTTCAATCCTATTTTGTCTACATCGAAATCGTTTTCCAGTTAATTATTCACATTAAAAACTTGCAATTTTCTTTTACAAGTGAAGAGTTTTCGAAGTATAAATATTTTGTTGTTCACCACAAATTGAACATGTCTCTGTTATTAGATACAATTGTAGTTTTAAGAACAATCCCCTTGACGGATCTCTTGTGTATGTTTTTGTGGTAACTTCATCTTTGGTTTTGACTTTTGTGTTATTTCCATGTTTCAACTATTTTGTAAGCCAGTAAATAGTGCATTAAATTTAAAGAAAACTATTTTTTGGTTGGAATAAACTCATTAAAAACATTTATTTTAAGAATGTATTTTTATCAATCAACATAATACTATGAATTTTTCCCCAGGCTGTTATCGACACTGAGGTGAAGAAGTTGCTGTCTCTGAAGGAACTTAAGGCGTCATTGGAGTCAAAGAAGACTACAGATAAACCTGGTGGAGGTGATGCTAACAGTCTATCCCAGCAAATAGCAGCACAGGGAGAGAAGGTACGGCAGTTGAAGAGCGCAAAAGCTGCCAAGGATGTGGTCACGTCTGAGGTGAACACTCTGCTAACTTTGAAGGCAGAGTACAAGAAGTTGACCGGACAAGATTGGAGCGTGCAACCGCAGAAACCAGCAGAAATCGACAACAAGGACGTCGAAGCACTCAACCAAAGTATTGTCTCACAAGGGAATAAAGTGAGACAGCTCAAGAGTGAGAAGGCTCCCAAGGACGTGATCAATGCTGAAGTCCAACAACTTCTAGAGCTGAAGAAGGAATACAAGAAGAGTACGGGAACTGAATGGAAACCTCAGGAAACGGTGTCAGCACCCAGTAAGCAAAATAGTACAGCAGAGAATAGTGGAGGCGAATTGGTAGCAAAAATAGTATCTGATATCACAGCTCAAGGTGATGCTGTACGAACATTGAAATCTAAGAAGGCAGATAAAGCAACGGTTGATAAAGAAGTCAAAGTTTTGTTGGAGTTGAAGAAGAAATTTAAGGAGGCAACTGGACAAGATTATAGTCCTGAAGTAGCTCAGAAGGTATTAGGAACACAAGGCAACGTGGGAAAGAATTCAAAATCGAGCGGTACAATTGAGGTAAGAAATACCAAAAATAGTAATTTGTTTTTGTCTTGAGTATTCATACTGAAATTCGAACCAACTAGCTAGCTTGACACAATGTAAATTTACATGGTTTCAGGTCATGCAGAACCGGGATTAAGGGATACATTTTTATTTTTTATAAATTTACATTTCTTTAAAAAAATCTACATTTGATGTATGTTTTATTATATACATTTAATAAAAACAACAGTCATTTAAATATAAAATTTCATATGGAGATAAAAAATTGCTAAAGATAATAAGTTTTTATTTACATTCACGCACATAGATACAAACGTTAATAAAACCATAAACAAAATGTAAAATTTCAATATAGTATAGCCTAACATAAAATAACAAAAATGGTTATACATGGTATATAAAAAGTTATATGATGGTGTTCAAAGTAAAAGTAAAATAATGTTTTTTTTTAGTTACAACAAAATTGATTTATTAGTTCAAATACAGTGATAACATGACAATCTCTGTGGATTCAAGCATCTAAATGCTTCCTCAGGACATTCACTCACTAGTCTGCGTAGTTAAGTGTACTAAAAAATAATTAGGGTGTGATATGACATCCAACCTAGTTATAAAAGAAGTAAATTACGTTATAGAGCATTTTACTTCCAGTATATAAATGTTCATTTTAAATAAGTATAATTGTGATTAAATCTTGTCACACTTTACTATTAAACTAGGAAACTCTACCACCAGAAGCACAGAAGAAAAAACCAGCTACCAAAGAGAATATCGTGGAAGTGAACACAATGGCAGGAGACCAGACTGCGGAGCAGCAGCAGCTGACAGCACGGGTGAATCAGCAGGGAGATGTTGTGCGACAACTCAAGTCTTCCGGAGCTGATAAGGTGAAGTATTTATGACAAAACATCAACCACAGAGACTCCGAACATTTATTTACTAATAAAGTGAAATTTTATTTGTAAAAATGTTTTGAAGTAGAAGAATGAATAATCCTCTCTGTTTCATCCATAACCCTTCTGGGAATCATTTTTTCATCAGGTTGCAGGCCCTTTTTGAGTGTTTTGTATCCGTACTTCAAACATTTTGTAAAAAATATGTTTTTACTATAAACCTATATGTGTAACATTATTTTTTCATGAAACTGTGCAGTTATTTATGGTATAAAACCATTACACATATACTATAAAAAAAATACTACACTAATTTTTTTTAAAGTAGTGGGACTGCCCCTAGTAAAGTGTGATATTATTATAAATATTATAATCTGAGATAGCAAATTTATTCTTCATTTTATCTAATTTCAGAATATATGTATATAATGGTATCCAGATTATCTTGAAGTAAAATTACATATATTGTAAAAACCATAAATAGTAAATGAAAGGCTAAATTTATTACTATGCGTACAATTATATTATAAAAAATTTACAAAAAATATAATTCATACACTAAGTGTTTCCAAAATATACCAAAATTTAGGGAACTGTGTGCACTACAAAAACAATAAATAAATTAATAACTAACTTCTATATTTTTTATTTTTACAAAATAGTGGGATGTACCTGAATTTGTTACTATTTTGTTGGGTACGATTATTTAAAAAAATAAAAATATCTATATAATCCCTCCACTAAATATTTCCAAAATGTATACCCGTACCATAGCTACATTATGTGTAGCATAATTACTTAATAAACTTAGAGATAAAATTTTAATGTAAAGCAATCCTGGTTTTTTTCAACAATAGTTAAAAAGGTATGTTGTGACTTAGTTCAATTAATTGTTATAACATGATTAAAAAACTTACATTTTCAACCAGATTAGTTCCTTGTATTGGTTTACGCACATCCATAAGTTGATGAGGGGGAGTAGATGTTATTTTTCTGTTGGCAGTTCTCGTAAACAAGGTGTATTGAACTGTTTATAATAAACAAAAGAAACAATGACCAATAATAATTAAATCACGAGCGGATTTATGATCCAGAATTATGGAACTGAATACATTTCATTCTAGGTTTTCTTCTTAGAACTGTTATTTATTTTTCAGGCTGCAGTAGACGAAGCGGTGGCACTGTTGCTTACCCTAAAGGAAGAGTATAAGAAGGTGACTGGCACGGAGTTCCCGACAGCTAAACGTGCTGCTACTACTAAGAAGGAGAAACAGCCTCCAGCTGAGAAGCCCAAGAAAGAGAAGGCTAAAGAAAAGACTCCTGAGGTTAGTTTTTACAAATTATAAAGAAATTTTATCTCTCTTTGGTTGGTTACCATTAAAGTATTCTTGACTGTCTTTAAATAAACCAATAAAAGATGTACCAAGGGATCAAAAAATGTATAAAGTAAATCAATGGGTCAGAATTTTCATGTGTAGCGAATGTAAAGTTGGTAACTTTTTAGAATTAAGTTTTTATTGTAGCCTATTGGTGATCAAATTTATTGTAGATATTCATTCCAGTCACTGGTGTAAAATCTGAATATATAATATAATTAATTTGCAACCTTGTACTTTTATTTTATTGGCAATTTACATTAATAGGTCTAAAATATCAGAACAGTAATGCCACGCCTATTGTACAGCCTGGTTTATATATTATTTTTATTTATAGTATTATTAAAAGCTCATAAAAAATGCAACTGGTACCGAAAAGTGTGAAACTAGTTGCTGTTGTAAAAATAAGTGAGAAAAAAAGATCAGTAGCACTACATAGCAGAGAGTAAATTCAGCTGATTCTTCAACTTCTACATACAACTGCGTTTTAATAAATGTTTAAAACATTCAGTAGACTAGTAATGGCATTCAAGCAGTCTACAAGACTTTATTATAACTATGGGGAAAAATTAATACATTCATGACGATGTGTATCCCGTCGGATACACGGGATCTTTCACAACTGCCATTGTGTACCCGATCGGGTACATATTGGTCTTTTGTAAAGTGTGTTGTGCGCCCGATAGGGTACACGTTGCTATGCATTTCAACTGAAGCCTCCTACAGTTACTATGAAATTTAATAGTTCGAGCTGAAAGTTTATAGTTAGCACCAGCTTATTTTACCATATAATATTTAATAATTGTCTATTGATATATATTTAAGTAATAATCAATACCAAATATAAAAAAGAATTGTTCTTGCACAATAGAGAATTTTCAGGTAGATTTTTATTGCTGACATATATTTTCTACTTAATTTGATGTTGAAAACTTGTTGTTTTGTAATTGTTAATTATTCACTTTAGTTGTTAAATTTATCATGCTACTATTTTTAACGTCACTATTCTATATTTTTCTCATTTGATTTAAATTGTGTTGAAATTTAACATTATTATTACTCTAATTTACTTTACTCCCAGGGCCATTTATATCGGAGGTGATATTTAGCCGCACCAACAAAGCTCCTCCATCTTGAAAGGTCCTCTGCATCTTCCTCTGAAGCGCCCACCTTCTCCATATCAGCCTTCACCTGTTTCCACCATCTCACTTTCGGTCTCCCACGGGGTCGTCTTCCTTCTGGGTTACCGTACATTACCCTCCTCAGTTTGCATTCCTCTTCTCTTCTCAAAACATGGCCTGCCCAACGGAGTCTTCTGCACTTTATTTCTCCTATTACATCCGTACTATTGTAGAGCTCCCTGATTTCTCTATTATGTTTTCTTCTCCATACCCCTTGTTCATATGGTGGCCCATAAATTTTTACGTAAAATTCTATTCCCGAAAACTAGAAGCTTTTTCTCATCCTTCTTATTTAGCCTCCACGTTTCGGATCCGTACAAAAGCACTGGACATATAATTGTTTTGTATATTCTAGTTTTAGTTTTGTGAGAGAGATTTGGTTGAAAGTATCCTATTATTATTACAATGTGATTATTTTAATTATGAGTTGTAATTATTATTTATTAATTTTCTGCAAACTTTAATTTCAAATCATTAATTCACTGCTAAGATTCAGTATTTACACTTTAGTTTTAGTTTGACACTGTGTAAAGTATAGGGCTATATAACTGTGCAGTGTTATTTGTCAGTGAAAATTATATTTTACATATAATATTAGATTTAACATGGGATGTTTTTGACATTCACCTTTACTACTTTTGTGTTTCTCTGCAATAAAGACGTTTATTGATTGACAACTTAGCTGGCCAATGATCTTTTGATCCCAAAATCAACAGACTTCCTCCTTGGACCAATAGGAGTTTGTGTAAAAAGTTTAAAGTTTCTGCCATCTTTTTATCAAGAGTTGTTGCACAGACAGCAGCATGATTTTAAGATAAGGTGTTGGTTGGTCCTTAATAAATCAACTTTATTTACTGCAGGAAATGTGTTTTGTTTTACTAAAGTACTGTGTCAATGGCAGGTAGATGAAAGTGGAGCTGCCGGAGGTTTAAAGAAACAAACACGTCTTGGGCTAGAAGCCAAAAAAGAAGAAAATCTGCCAGATTGGTACTCTCAGGTGAATTTCATAACTTTTAATTTTTATACTTCTTTATAATCTCATTTTAATAAACTGTGCCGAAATATGGAATTAACCCTCTGTCTTTATTTTGGTATTTCCTTACACTAGTACATGTTTTCAATTTCACAATTTCAGTTTTACAAGTTATCAAAGTTGGTTATTAACAAAATTACATTTAATACTATTAGTGCCAGTTGTTTTATTATAAATTGTGTCAAAAAGTGTCAGACTATTTTTTTCATTTTTTTCATAAGTTTAGTAAAATTGCTGTTGTTTTTTATTTATTAAATTTGGAATAAAAACATGTTTTTATTTTGTTTCCAATAACAAAATTCATCAAAGCAACCCTATATTTAAGTCTGTTATATAATGAAAAGGTACACACACAAATTTTATTTACAATTTTTTTATAAGTGAATAAATTACATAAGTCAAAATCGTCCATGTTATTGAAGAGTACATTTAATTTACTTCCTTTAACGGAGCTTTAAATTTAGTCAGAATGAGATCTAGCAGGCCTAAACTACCTCGAAAGCTGTTGTGATGCCTTCAAGGAACTCAAGATCCTGACGGTCCCAGCGCTCTACATGCAAGAGGCAATCATGCATGCTGTTCTCACCAATCAAACCCGACAAAGAGACATACACAACCAAAATACACGCCATGCTTCAGATTTTGCTCTGTCGCCTCACCATCTAACACTTTTTACAAGCAAGCCTTCCTATAAGGGAGCCTTGCTCTACAATCAACTACCAGTCCACCTCAGAGAAAAAACCAGAAAGCCACCTCAAGAAACATCTCACAGTCTGGTTCCAGGAGCGACCTTTTCTACTCTATTCAAGAATTTTTAAATCCTGTAACTCTCAACTATTAACATTCTTTAAACTATCTCATGTATTGACGCATTGTACTGTTCTCTATGAATATGTGAAATAAAGAAAATTGTCTAATACTTTTTAAATGTTAAAATTTTTCAAACATAAAATACTTAAAATTCACACAGGAAACACACAGAAACACCTCAAATATATTTACGAAGAGGTATCCAAAAGTAACTGTAATAACATTGCCATGGACAAGGATCATGCAGTACGCATTCCTGCCAGTAGGCATGATAGTACAACTCATTGCCAGTTCTGTGCCGCCTGAGTTCTCGGCTTGGCTTGTTCTGTTCATTTGCAGTAGGTCGCGTCGCAGCACGCCCTGAGCGGCAGACTCACTCACCCCATTTCCAACCTCATTTGTAGTTAAACTACGCAGTTGATATAAAAATATAGCGAGTAAAATTTATGTTCAGGACTTTTGCTACAACTTTCCCACTGATGAAATTCACCTAACCAAATAAACAAAAACAACTCAAGAAGCATATTTTTTAGTTTTTAGAAGTTTTGTTACTTTTGTATTTATTTGTTACTTTACTTATTTATAATTTAATTTTATAAATAAGTAAAGCAAATTTGACTTTCTAAACTGCTTATAATCATGCCAATATAATTTTGCCCAAGAGTATGAAGTTCCAGAATTTTATTACAACTGTAGCGCAGCAAATTAAAACCGAGCACCAGTTTTGGACATGGTTTAATGGTTTCACTAATAAAGGGACTTTGGTTTCAACATCTGTAATGGCCTTTATATGAGAATGCCCAGTCTATTTCTTTCTTTGGTCTGTTTTTTATGGTTACAGCTGATGTTTTGGTGCTCCCACACACATATCAAAATTGATATCTCTAGTTTCCATTGACTAAAGACTAACAATGAATTGTTTTAGACCATCAAGAAACTTCCCTCTTACTGTATGGGAGAAGAAACTGAAATTTGTCTTGAATGTATTGATATATGTCAAAGGTAATCACGAAAGGGGAGCTGATAGAATACTACGATGTGAGTGGTTGCTACATCTTGCGCCCTTGGGCCTTCACCATTTGGGAGCAAATCCGTGATTGGCTGGACTTGCGCTTCAAGCAGCTGGGAGTTAGAAACTGCTACTTTCCGATGTTTGTTTCTCGCAACGCCCTCGAGAAGGAGAAAACCCATATTGCAGACTTCGCTCCTGAGGTAGGTAGTATTGAGTGTGAATTGTTACTAATAATGTTAAAATATGTCCTAAATTATAAGCAGTTGTGTGAGTTGAAAATTAAGAGAGTTTTTGTTGAAAGGTGGCGTGGGTGACTAAATCAGGAGAGTCGGATCTCGCAGAACCGATAGCCATCCGACCCACCAGTGAGACAGTGATGTACCCTGCGTACGCCAAGTGGATACAGTCCTACCGTGACCTACCTCTCAAACTGAACCAGTGGAACAATGTTGTGGTAAATATTGGTGTTATACGATAAACATTAACTCTTACTTAATGCGTTTACAATCCAATGTTATTTAATTCCTAGCTAGACATGATAAAAAAGTCTGTGATGAAATGATCCTTTCCAAAATTCAATTATTCCTTTGAATATTAAAATTATTATAAACTGATACAGTGGTGTATCAAATAACCTGAGGGTATGAAGTATAAGTCTTACTAACTAACCCAGTAACTGTTAAGTGTGTGTTTGTGGACTTCATCACATGTGTTATTATATGTCACATGATAAAATACCATGTGAGTGTGTTTCGCTTGTTTAAACATTTGTTAACATATTGTGATTATCTTATTACCATCATTGCTACCTCTAAGACCAATGTAATAATTTTAGGGTTTTATTTCAATCTTTTTGACCATTTGAGCTCAAGATAAATACAGTTCTTATCGGACCGAGACAAACCTTAGGAACAGTGAAAAATTGGTTAACCGAAATAAAGGGGGAGCAGCCATTTCAGATAGCCAATTTTTTGGTTGATTAAGTTTCATCTCAATATAACTTATTAGAATGGTTGCGCTAACCCTTTGACTGCCTAATGTGATCGGCCCACGGGTATTTCCGAAAAGTGTTGAGGGACGATTTCATCGGCCCGTGGGTTTTTACAAAAAGTGCGGTTTTTTCAAACTTGGTAACTTATACTTGTTCCTACTTATATAGGGAACAATGAAAAGTTGCATACAAATGTATTAAGATCAAAAAAATTACAACACGTAATAAACTTTTGTTTTTTTTATATATATATATAAAATATATATATATATATATATATATATATATAAAAACTAATATATAATATATATATATATATAAAAACTAATATATAATATATATATATATATATAATTTTAAAATGTTAACAGATTTTGTCATCTAAATAAATATTGTCATATCTTACTTTTCCGCCAGCACAATAAAACAAAAATCATTCCATTATGTGTATTTTTGAAAAAATGTTGAATTATCTTGTGGAACACTACACCAATAATTAACTTAACAAAAATCAAATCTCAGTTGTAAAAAAATTATAACTCAGTTATACAGATACTTACTTTTTTGAAATTTGGTTTGTTTTTTCCTATATACATAAGGAACAATAAAAAATATGCATACAGATAAATTTTTATAATAAAGTTACAATTGTTTTTTTCCAAAATTTCCAAAATTTAAAAATTTAATTTTTGTTTGTAGTATTTTTTTTTTTAAAAATGTTTATGTGTGTTATCATTTAAATAAATATTACAAGTTATAACCTACTTTCCCCCTAAGTAATAAAAGAAAATACCATCTCTTTCTGTTTTTAATTGCTAATTTATGAATTATTTGGCTGAACAACGCAAACACCAAAAGAGTGCTGGGCACTCATAGGGTTTAGGACATAAATTACGTAGAAATGCAACTAAAGTAAATTTCTGTAAGTTATGCTTTGGACACAATGTTCTGGTGTCAAATAAACTGTTTTACTTAGTTTTTGTAAACACTTTAATCCTTTGTGAAAATATTCTAGTTGACCCGGGTTTTGGTAGACCGATTTCGGTTCGGTACTGGGTTTAAGTACCTTTTTAGCTGAACAGTACAAAAGCTGATATCTTTTTGAGAGAAGTTCACTATACATGGTTTATAGTAATAATAAACTTCCATTTTTCAAATCACATAGTTGCCTTACATTTTGTACACAATGTTAATGTGATTTAATTGATAAATGTTATTATGTTATAAAAGCATTCTTCCTTACAGTATGCTGATTATAATCATCTGGGTTAATTTGACATAGTTTCATTTTGTTTATTTTCCTGTGTGTTTATTTTTATTTATTTTGTTTATGTTATCTAGAGGTGGGAGTTCAAACACCCACAGCCGTTCCTGCGAACACGAGAGTTCCTGTGGCAGGAGGGTCACACTGCGTACGCCTCCCAGAAGGATGCCCAGGAAGAGGTCTATCAGATATTAGGTACAGTGATATTCGTAAAAATCACCAGAAATAACTGAGCAATCAGATGTAAATTATTGTATGACCAGCATTTGTGAAATTAGTTTTAACGAATAAGATTTTCAGAATAATTAGGCAAGTAGGTATGAGCTTGGTAATAATAACTGCGCAGACTCCTATATTTTAATGTACAGACTTTTCCAAGAAATTCCAGTTTTATCGATAGGTTTGTGATGTATTATTTCTGAACTCTTGCAGAATATCAACAGGAAACTACTGTACTTATTTTACCATACAGTATTACATTAGTTTAATATGGTAACAAAATTCTAAAATTTCCTCAGGCTATAAAAATTTAACCAAATAAAAATAAACTTTATCAAGAGATATTTAAAGTAAGCTCAAATAAGTAAAGGTGTTATCGATATACATTATTTCCCAAGTGCTTGAGGATTAGAAAAAGAGGACAAGTAAAAAAGTAAGTAATATGGCAATGTCTAGGTTAAAAAAAATTCAATTCCACAAAATTATGAATTTAGAGATAGGTTTTAAAGATTGCAGACTCTCATAGGGCAATTTTCTATAGACTTTTGGGATTTTCACTGATTATGTCTCCCATAATACAAAACTACTATAATTAGTATTTACATGTATGATTAATTATGAGGTTTTTTTTTCATTCTCCGATCTCATGCCATGATGGCCAGACACGTGGCAGGCTTGTGGAATAATACATTAGATAATTCATTTCTCACACTTCTTGCACATAAGTGAAAATGTTATGGATTGTTACACTGTTTGTGAACAGTAAATTACGGATATCTTAGTCCTCAACTGCTCCAGCACTGTTTTTAATGTGATTTAATTGCAAAATCACATTAATCCAGAGCTTGTTCCTGCCCTCTGTCAGGATTAAAGATGAGAGCTAACCCTGCAGATTTTAGCTCCGGATTATCTCATTTTCCTCAAATTCCGATGTCCTGAAGCCATTTGGATTCTGTCAGATTGCAACTTTTGTAACCTTATACTCATAAAGCCAATGTTCACATACAAAGCTCAGGGTCGGGATCAAAAACCTGTTTTAAATTATGATCAAGAGTTAATTCCGGGCTCGTGAACTGCCTCTATATGTTTTTCCTTCAAAATCACTGTATAATTCTGACAACTTAACTATATCAGTTCCTGGGTTAAACTAGTCATGTACAATTTTTTTAAATAAAATTGCAAACTACAGTGTACATAATATTAAAATTTTCATTTTAACTTAATTTTAAAATCTGAAAATAATAATGATTGTTATCGTCTGTTATCAATGTTTAGAGCTGTACGCTGGGGTGTATGTGGATCTTCTTGCCATTCCCGTGATAAAGGGTCGGAAAACTGAGAAAGAACAATTTGCTGGGGCGGACTTCACGACCACCGTAGAGGCCTTCATATCAGCCAGTGGTCGGGCCATTCAGGTAAACTGTCCAGAGTGTTGATAAGTAACTTCTGGAGATGGTTATAGTGACTCAAATAGATTTGTATTATTTTGTGAGATGTTATTTAATGAAACAACTGGTAACTGTTTAGATGAAACACTTTTGTGGAGGTTGAGTCAGTGGACGCTGTGTCGGACTTGACTCCTGAAATCTGGAGTGATATTTGTCTGAAGAGATCGAAAGAAAGTCGGCTATGAAGAAGCTCAAAATGAACTCGTTGAATCGTTTTGTCATCAGAGACACCTAGACCACAAGATATAGTGTAATGTAGGTGAAGAGGTATTGTCATTGTCTCATCAGATGCACAATTGAGTGCATTACGATGTGATAGACATAATCTCTAAGCAAGGTGGAGCAGCCGAGTTTTCTACACATGAAGTAGCTGTGGTGGGAAGGGTTGATTCCATGTGATTGTTGAGTTGAGCTCCAATTCTCCTTTCTCCTAGTGGTTTATACCTCCTCACCTATATTATACTATATTTTGTAGTCTACAAGATACAAGATTGTTTATTTTCCATTAAGTAATACAGTGATTACAATAGGCATTGTCAGTTACATTTTGTTATTATCTACAAACAAGATTATTCAATGTCATAAATAAACATATAGATACACACAAAAATAAATAGCACATATAACACAGACATTATAAAATATTACATAAAATAAATTAACAGTTATTATCAAGTTTGTAAAATTGATCCTGCTAAAGCGTTCGTGTCACATGTCATGTACTCCTCAATATTATAAAATGGATTTTATGCCAACCAACCCTTGAGTAATAATTTAAATTTATTTAGTTCAAGGTACCAACATTCCTTTGGCAGTTTATTAAAAAGTGCAATGTTCATGCAATAATGGCTGACCTGGGCTTTCTTGAGCCTTACAAATGGTAATTCTAGCTTATACTTAGATCTCGTATTATAATTGTGTATGTCCTGTCTTAGCTGGTAATTATGAATATTTTCCCTAACATTGACTAGAGCGGAGAAAATATACATGTTTATAACAGTCATTTATTTTATATTCTTTAAAAATAGGACGACAGTGTTCTCTACTACCAGTATTTTTGATAACCCTTAGTGCCATTTTTTGCCATATCAAAACTCTCTGAACCCCACAGCTGTTCCCCCATAGATTTATACCATATGATAATATAGAATGAAAAAAAGCATAATATGACATAATTAACATTTTTTTACTAACACAGAGACTTAATTTACGTAACAAATATATAACTCTAGATAACTTAACACATAATTGACTAGTATGATTATCCCAGCTTAGTTTGCTATCCAGGTGAATTCCTAAAAGTTTAACAGAACTCTTTGTGCTGTTGTTGTCCAAAGAGAAAAATATTTCTTCGGTTTTACCAGCATTTACAGTCAACATATTGTTTTTGAACCATTCAAGCGCTATTTGTAAAGATTGATTTTGCAATGTATCTAAGTCATTAAGGTGTTTGCTTGAATTGAATAAAGTTGTGTCGTCCGCGTATAAAACTGATGCACAGGGCATACTATTGGCAAAATCATTAATGGCTATAATAAACAAAAAAGGACCAAGTACCGATCCTTGTGGTACACCAACTTGCACATTTTTGTAATCTGAGAAATCAGAACCCTGAATCACAATTTGACTTCTGTTTGTTAAAATATGATGATAACAAGAAAAGTTCTTTACCCCTAACTCCGTAGCTGTGTAATTTTTTAACAAGAAGCTTGTGTGGTATACTATCAAATGCTTTTGACAAGTCAATTAGAGTAGCAGAGCATGGATCTCTGTTTTCAAAACTTATGAGGACCTTTTCAACAATTGATTGAACTGCTTTTGATGTGTTTTTTCCTGGTAAAAATCCAAACTGTTCTTCACACAAAAGCGAGCTACTGTCAAAAAAATTATACAGCTGATCTTTAACACAACACTCAAATATTTTACTCACTATAGGGACTAATGATATTGGCCTGTAGCTAGAGGGACTGTTTCTATCACCTTTCTTGAATATTGGTGTAATCCTCACTACCTTAAGTTTGCTAGGAAAAATCCCTTGATCCAAAATCATATTAAATATATATATTAAAGGTTCAGCTATTGTGTCTATTATTTCTTTAAATATCTTATTAGAAAACCCATAGAAATCTTCACTTTGTGATGAGCTAAATTTAGATACACACAACAAGACATCCTTGACAGTAATGGGTTTCCAAGTAAAGTACTTTCTTTCAAAGGATCTACAAGAGATAAAACTGTTTACATTTTGAATAGCTAAATCAAATTTATCATTTGGATGTAGGTTATTCATTTGGCTAACACAATTTACAAAATAATTATTAAAAGTATCAGAATCAATTGTAGTCTTTTGATATTCCTTGTTACAGTTTGATTCAGACTTAATAACATTCCAAGCAGCTTTACACTTATTTTTGGATGATATAATGTAATTTTCAAAAGCAATTTGTTTGGCCTGTCTTATTTCAGCCTTGTATTGCTTTCTGATTGTAATGTATGCAGTTTTGTGAACATTTTCATCAGTAAGATCTTTGTGATTTTTATATATATCATAAAATACCATAACAGAATCCCTGTAGGATTTAAGTTGAGGTGTAAACCACTTATTTTTTATTTTATTTTTACTTTTGGACTCATTTACCTTTACATTTTTTACAGGGCAACATTCGTCATAATTAACACTTAATATGCTCAAAAAATAAGTCAAAGCTTCGTTTACATTAGCATACCGATACAAGTAATTCCAACTAAAGTTATTTAAATTTTCTTACAGATAAGATACAGCCTGGGTGTCTAAAGATCTAACCTGTTTAGTGATTACGTTAGCTCTACTTTTGAGATTGTCAAGGCTACTAAAGTTTGCTAAAACACCAAAATGGTCTGACATACAAGCATCTACAACTTTGCACTGCACTTCGTCATTGCTTATGTTAGTTATTATATTATCAATGCAAGCTTGGCCTCTAGTCGCTTCCATGTTGACACAATACATATTATATGATCGTAATAGGTTAAGAAAAGATTTTGTTGTTTGGTCATTTTCAAAAACATTAATATTAAAATCCCCTGTTAAAATAAAATTAGATGAGTATTTTTTACTTAAATACTCCAGAAAAATATCAAGACATTGAAAAAAAATTTCCACATTAGACTGTGGTGTCCTATAAATTGAAACAATGACAGTGTTTAACTTTGTTATGTAGGCAGCTGAGACTTCAAAGATGCTATTTATAGAAAATTTACTGACATTTATGACTGAAAACTCCAGGTGAGACTTGATAAAAATAGATGAACCCCCATTCCTAAGCGGTGGTTGCCTGCAGTAAACTCCAGCAAGACTGAAACCCTCTGGAATGTACAGAGGAATTTCTTCTGAGCACAGCCAGTGCTCATTTATTGTAACAACATTGCAGTCAATATAATTCAAAAATAACTCCAACATATCTAATTTGTTTCTAATGGATTGAATATTGATATGAAATACCTTGAAACCATTAAGACCTAGGTTGTTTCTATTATTAACTAAGGGTGAGGATCTGCAGGTGGTGGTTCCGAGTTTCCCAGATCAGCAGGAGTAGGCAGCCTGGGTTCCAGTTCCTCATAGTCATCACATCCAGGTGGTATTGGTTGTTGATCAGTCACCATTGATGCTACCAGTCCCTGTTCAGGGCTTTTCTTGGTAGGCTTCTCTGCTAATCGTTGTATTGCTTCAGATATCTTTCTTGCCAGCCACATTTTACCCCTGTAGTTGTAGTGTAAGCCCTGCTGAGGTGTGCAAGTGTCTTTCAGCCTCACTTGCCTGTACTAAGGTGACGTTTAGAGTTTCCAGAGACTTATTGGTTTTTCTGGACCCTCTTTATTCACAACTGACCATTCTGCAAGATCATATCTATTTAGTATATTAACAAGTACGATATTCATTTGTGAAAATTTATTTAATGTGTCTGTTATATTCTTCAAGGCTTCATTGGCTTCATTTTTTGCAACATCATTTGCACCGCATACTGACACCAATATGTCTCTTTCCTTCAGATTCAATTCCTCTATATTTTCATGATTTAAAATATCCTTGCTTCGACCACCAGGCTTGATAAAACCAAAAGCCTTATTGGATTTGCGTGCTTTGTTCAGATGATAGGCCAAGTCTCGTCCATGACTATCCCCGCAAATGAGAATTTCAGGTTGTACATTTTCAACGTTGACCATCTCATCTTCTTCTTCTCCCTCCTCATCAGCCACTGTTAGAGATGCAAAAGTATTTGTACATGGAAGAGCTGAAGGTAACAAAGGGCTCCTAGGCCTACTGGGTTTTTTATTTGATTGTGTCACTTGAGTCCAGGTGGATGATGATGAAGCAGATGATTTTGAAGTAGATTGTGATAGCTGCATAGGCGGAAAGCAATTAAAGCAGGTGCCCTTTAACAATGTTAATTCTTGAAGTTTATTTTCAAAAGAGGTGATCTCTTCCTGTAACATTGTTATAGCTGTTTTCAAACTTTCATTTTCACCCTTGTACTTGTTTAATTCATTTAATAAAATTTGAGTTTGAAAGTCAGGTCCGGTATTATCTTTGTCATCTAAACTTTTCTGTAAGCTCATACATTTTTCGATAAGTGCATTTAATTGATATTGAGTATCCATGTAGATTGGGGTATTAACAGCTTTATCATTAGAATTAATAACATCATTATATCTGTTAGGATGCATTCCATCTGACTTGGAACTAGTAGCAGACTGTACACTTGGAGTCTTTATCAAGTTGGTTGTTGTACTATTAGGCAGAGCAGTCACGGGTCCCATTTAAAATTTTTTATTGGGTGTAGTGTGAGTCAAAGTTTTAGTTATCACTGTAGGACTGAGCACCTGGCTTTTTTCAGCTTCATTAATAGCAAGTTGGAATTCTTTATTATTAATTTTCTTTTGAGAGAACTTAATTTTGTTTTCCTTAAACGAGCACAGGTCTTCAATATTAAGTAAATTAGTTTCATTAGTTTTGAAAAAGCATACCTTGTACTTAGCAGTATACTTAAAAGATGTTGTGTCAATTTGAATTATTTTGGCAGGCCAGTGACTGTGACCTTTGACCTTGGCAAAAACCACTTCATTGATTTTAAAAATTCTTATTAGTATTTTTCGGAGTCATCATTTAGCAAAACTGAGACTTTACCTATGTTAATAATTTGTAGGTTTTGTTTTGTTTTTTTTTTTAATAATATTCCAGCAAATAAGCTAGAAGAGTGAATTTAGCATTTATACAAGTAACTACTCAATTCATCACATGCAAAATACAATAAATTTTATTTGAACAACAACTTCAAAAGTTTGTTATATAAACAAAAACCAGCCGACAGTCTCATGCAGTTTGATAGTCAGCTGTCACTACAGCTGGTATCAGTTGATGTGATATTCAATTAGAACCACTGGTAGGACACACAATACTCAGATTGCCCAATATCAAAGAATGTGTGCAGGTGTTCAAAGACTGGTGCTCCAGCTTATCTTATCTGCTGGTCAAAGGTCCAGCTCTCCACAACAATGTATCCTTATCTGAGAGCCTATCCTATCAAACTGGTTAGAAACACTCACTTATATTCAAATTTGACAAATAAATTGAATTTTATCTCTTATTGTAAGTCAAACCTGTTTGTTATAGTTCATAAAATCTTCACAACAAAAAAACTGCTAATTTAGGTACCAATTATTAGAATAAAAACACACTAAAAACTGTATAAAATTGCACAAAATTGAAGAGCTGACTTGCACATGGACTGTAAACAAGAGGGGCATCCCCCACTCCAGATGTCTCTGATGTCCAAACGATGTAAAAGTTTTATTTTGAGCTTCTTTATCAATTTTATGTTTGATCTCTTAAGAGGAACATGACTGCATTGTTAACAGACTTGTTGAGTTTTTAAGGTAACTGGATAATAATATACACACATATGATTTATGTAACTTGCATATGAATATAAATAATAATAATATATTAAAAAATGTGTTATTAAAAGACTCTTTCAACTAGATGTTTGGCATTGCCATTTAAAAACTAGCCACATTTATATTTCTAAAAAAATAATTTTATTAAGTAATATATGTCAACAACAATAACGGTTTAGTGTACAGACTCACAAACAATAGCCAAGTTTATCAGTTTGTTTAATGTTTTATAACTATAAATTATTTGCCAAAAATACTTTGTGTTAAAGATAAAATAAGAATAGTATATCAAAAGATTTGTCATTTTATAAAAGACCAACTTATGTTATACTTGTGTAATACAGGGAGCGACATCTCATCACCTCGGCCAGAAACTTCTCAAAAATGTTTGAGATCATCTACGAGGACCCCGATACCCGATACCCAGGAGAAGCAATTTGTGTTTCAGAACTCATGGGGCCTCACTACAAGGACAATAGGTCAGTTTTTTGAGTTTTCTTTATATGAGGGCTTTCCAGAAATTAATAGATGTTTAAAATAAAAAATTAACAAAGTGATAGAGAAAACTTTTATTATGAACATTTGAAAGTTACAATCTTAAGCTATTTTTCAATATAACCCCCCTCCAATAATGGTTGAAATAGAGGTATTTATCACCGACAGAAGTTTTCGTTTCCACCTTTGTAGAAATCCACCACCTAAGACCCACTGGTGTGAAGTTCGGGTGTCATTATTGAAGCACTGCGTTGTGAAGGTTTATGTTATCAATGGTACCATGCACAATGCATTTTTTATTATTTTATTTTAGAGAAAATACTTTAAAAATTTACTGTTTCCGAAATTACAAAATGGCTGTGTATTAAGTGCAACGGAGGCCAATCTTATTTGGCAGACCCAAAACAGGTGACCCGAGTTCTGTTAGAAATTTTGTTATGTTCCGTAGTTGGCCTGCTGTTAAGCTACAGATGTTCTGATCACCGTTCATAATTTTGTTTATTTTTTTGACTCTGCAAGTCGTTATTTCAAATTTTTTGTTTATCGAGTTACTGTCTCAGATAGCTCTTTGTGTTTCAAGTTTAGCAAGTACAACGATAAACTTCATTTTAGCAAGAAATCAGAAGTTTTATTGGCCATTAACAGAGACATGGAGTTAAAATCTAAAATTTAAAATAAATATAATAAATTATGGAGTATCCTTATTATTTTTGTATTTACAACATATCACATTTTATATACTCCTCAACACTGTAAAATTCCTTGAGCTTAAGCCACTCTGACATGTTTGATTTAAATTGTTTGAAAGGTAAAGGTCTAACAAAAAGAGGAAGCTTATTCAATAATTTTAACTGCTGGTATTTATGGCTTTTATAATATTTTTCTAGCCTTATATTAGGAGTTCTTAGATTATCTTCTGATTTGGTATCATATTCATGGAGTGTACATTGTGTTTCAAGTCTATCTTCATTGTCTTTTATATATTATAGGTTATATAAAATATAAGTACATGCCAAGGTCATAATTTTAAGCCTAGAAAAATGTTGTCTGCGAGACTCTTGGTATGATAATCCAGCTAATGTTCTAATTGCAAGTTTAATTACGTTAAGGAATGTATCCTTTTACATTTTTTTATAATCAGCTGATATTAATGACTAGTTCGAGTACTGTAATTGTTTTTAATCTAATGTTTATATAAGCATCTTCCTATGTCAAAAGTACTATATTTTTAGCTTTTGTGACATGCAAGACAATCCAATGACTCAGATCGGTCATGAGTTTGGTTGAAGCTTCATTTGTTAGCTTAAGAAATAAATGTATTCACAACTAAAAAATGACTGTTGCAGGTGTGATGATCATGGTACATGCTGATAACAAGGGTCTCGTACTTCCTCCAAGGGTGGCAGCTGTCCAGGTTAGTCAAAACTATATACCGTCAAACCTATAATGACTTTTTAGCTGATAAGTGTAATTTTAACTTCCTTGTACTAATATTTTCGTTGTTTAAAATTGTTGGATTCATTCCTAATCATGGCATCTTTGATGTCAAAAAGGCCTATTTAAATAAAAATGTCTGTCAACCAAAATAAAACAACTACCTTGAAATCAAAGTTTAAAATCTTTTTATAATTGACTGATAAAAGTGAATTCTCCATGTTGATGATATTCCTGCGTATAAAATTATTTCTCCTATTCCTAGAACCAGTATAGAAATTTCTTGTACTGGTGCAGTATTTTGGGCTTAATTAAGTATATTGTATAGAATCTTTCTTGACTGATATTTGGCATTCACTGGTTCTATGTTTAACACATTGGCTGCGGCAGATGTGTATAGGTTCATGCTGGCTTGTTAGAGTACTCAATATCACTGAATATACAGCTGCAGTGAATGTGTTGGCTGATTTGTGTTTACTTAATTTTTTGAAAAATGAATGAATTTATTCTATCATCAAATGTACATCAATACAAAATTGTATCGGAATTAACTGACCACTTTTGCAAGTAGTGTGGTCAGTGGATAACAAAATAAAACAGGTTTCTTATCAGAGTCCATTCTGTGAATACTTGATGATATCAGCCGGTGCTGCTCCCCCAGGGCACCTGCACTACAGATTAATAATAGATAACACTGCATGAGTCACCAACAGAACTAAAATACTTTCCTTGTTACAATCTTTATCTTACAAACTAAAACACATATCTCAATATCCCTTCCTTCCCAACCAGAAACTAGAATTTATGCTAAATATATACAAGTAAAATACGTGATTCTTCGCTATTTACATATTTCTTCATGTTACTTAAATCCTAATTTATTTATACACATGATTTATATAATAACTAAAAATAATACTATAGGGGAAATATATTAATTTTAAAATGAGTTACAACAATTCTCTTGTAATAAACAACAACGTTCTTACTTTACTACGAAATTCTCTAACATTCATAGATATTTTAACGTTATAAGCCAATTTATTTAAAATATTTGGGCCATTGTAAAGAAAAGAATGATTTAGTATTGACTTGTTGACTTTAGGTGTTCTGAACATTCGCCGGTCTATGCTTCTGGTAGGATAATTTAGGCTTTGGTAGGAAAAGCTTAAAATTGAGAACTTTTTACAGCTGTGATGTGATCTGCCTGCAGGTTGTAATAGTCATGTGTGGGAGTGACGGTGAACCTGAAGGAAGCTGAGCGCAAGGCTCTGCTGAGTACGTGTCAGGACCTGGAGGCTAAGTTGAGTGCAGCGGACATACGAGTTCAAGGAGACTACAGGGACAACTATTCCCCAGGCTGGAAGTTCAACCACTGGGGAGCTCAAGGTGATAAATAATTAGTCATGGAGACACAATGTACAGGGTGATTCGCGAAGATGTGCAGAAACTGTGGGAGTTCATTCTACATGTAAAAATAATGAAATAAGTTTATACAAACATCTATCCAAAAATGCTTCATTAGTGAGTTAGGGCGAGCAAGAGATTTCACATGGATTTCATCTCACCATGTAGAACTAGGTCTTTCTGAAATTCTGGTAAGGTAGATTGGAGAATTCCATTGATTCTTATGGTTTTTGATCTGATAAATTGAATAACAAAATAGGTCCCAAATAGAACTTTAAGTTATGTAGTTTTTTGAGGAAAACCTGTGTTTAAATGTAAAAAAAAAAAACGGATGAGTGAAAAACATAGTTTTCATCTTTAGGAAACAATAACTTCGTTACTTTGAAACAGATAAGAATTTTTAATCAAACTTGTAGAAAATTTTATTCTGAACAAAGCTGTATAAAATAAAATACACAGAAAGCTAAACGTATGATTGATTAAAATTAATCTTTATTTGTAACAGTTCAACTATGGAATTCTCCCCTTAATCTACCTTATCAGTATTTCAGGAAGACCTCGTTTTACATGGTGAGATGAAATCCTTGCGAAATCTTTCTCTAGCCGTAACTCACTAACGAAGTATTTCTGAAACCATGTTTATATGAACTTTTTTTTCAATATTTTTAAATGTACATGAGCTCTCATTGTTTCTACACACCTGTATAAGTCAGATAAGAAGATGAAGATGTTCAGATCAACTAAATTTGTTACAAAGAGAAGTCCTCTTTTTTGCTTTATTTCGCTTATCCATAGTCATAGACCTGTGTAATCTCCTTATAAAATTAAATAGTTAATGAGATGATCCACAGCCACAGATATGATTGTAAATTTGTGCATGTATCCCAAATTCACATTGGAAGCTATAGTTTGCCACTGTTCTTCTTTTATCAAGACCTATCATATGAGGTGTCACTTAATGGGTCTTTTACATTAAAAAATTTTTTAGCTGCCCTCTCAAAAATCCATTTTGGGAAATTGGAAAAGTTGTAGCAGTGTCTAAAAAAAGTTCACTTCTATTTCCAAGAAACGGTGTCCCGAGTTCCATCCCTCCATCTTTATCCATCAAAAACTAAACAGAGTGTATCCATACTTTTAACTCGCACTGTATAA